>NW_028254939.1:0-145058 GCF_964263255.1 Lissotriton vulgaris
GGGAGCACGGAGCAGGTTTCGCTGGAAATCTTTCTGACCGAAGGTACTTTTTGTTCGAGATGTGGTAAACAAGTGTCAATCTCTCAAGGGGTGGGATGAGAGGGGGAGGATGGCCCGGGGGTCTGGGAGCGGCCGAAGCTGGGTGTTATATAAAGAGGGTGCCGGACAGGTAAGTGTTTGAAGCGACTGACGAGGGGACGGACATCTCTCGGTGAGTACACTGCATGGGGGATACTAACTCGGATAATCTTGGAGAGGGAGAGAGATTTTGCTCGGGGATTTGGATTGTAATTGGATTATCTGGTGGTGCGCAGGCTTTGTGCATGCATTGGCACTCTTATTCACACACACACACATAACATATCATATCCACTCCACACACATCACACACATACACCTGAAACGGATAACCACCCACACCCGAAACACCCACAAACACATTCACACCTTACACAAGAACGCTCAAACATGCAGAAACAAACAGATCCAGAAAGACATGCTTGCACTCACACACAAACACACACACACACATGTCATATCCATACACAACACACATATACACCTGAAACAGATAACCACCCACATTCACACCTTACACAAGGGCGCTCCAACACCCAGAAACAAACGAATCCATAACCTCATGCTTGTACTCACACACAAACACACACAGACATTAAACTATGTGTAACCATAAACACAAACACACGTATACACACACCCTGCACCTGCAAGTAGAGACCCTTGGAATGACGTCATTTATGCAGCCAGGGTACAAGTCAAAAAGAAGGTGGGGAAACTCAGCCAGTGTGAGACATGAAAATAACAGGTATAAAGGACATACATGCTTGTAGCTCGGAGGGTGTGGAGTGTGACTTGGTTTGTGTGTGTGCAGCTCCATAAAACAAGAGCCAGGGCCTAGGGGCCATCCATCAGCAGCCCAGGGCAGGGGTACCCCAGCAAAAGAGCATCAGAGACGGCCAATAACGTGAAATAACCTCTAGAGGCAGAATAGGAATCTAACCAGGTAACCGGGGGTAACGCAGCCCCCGCAGCGCCTGCGGCGTCCCATGCTCCGCGGAGGGGGCTCAGCACAGCACTTCGGGAGAGCACCTCATAGGGTCCGGAGGGGGCCCCTCCACTCACCTCGCAGGGGGGCCCTCGAGTTTCGTTAGGGTTAGGCCCCTGCAGGGAACAACCACCAGGGTCTTGCGGCCTTGTAAACCCTGCCCGGGAGCAGAGACTGCCCGATCTGTTCGATCTGGCGGGATCTGTTCAGCCCCTCATAAGCACGTTTGCCATTGTCCGACATAGAAAGGGAACAGCCTCATGTGTGTGTCACACTGTGACCGATGCACAATACACGTGCCTGTCGCGCAGTAACACACACACGTTTCCAGGCCCTGATCACACTGGATATCCAACCAGCCCAGCTCGACAGGATTGATACTGACGTGACCTGGGGCATTTATGGGGAACAGTCACAGCATCCTTACCAGTTACCGGAGCATCCTTAGCCGTCTGTCTCATTAAAGAGCCAGTCTTTGAACAAGCAGCCCCTCACCATGGCCGCGGTGGATGAGAGTGAACATTACACTCCCCCCATGGACCCCCTCCCCGCGGCAGAGTGACGTCAGGCAGCGGCTTTTGCTCCTGCCGTTACTCCAGATACCAGGCACGGTAGGGCCATGCGAGGTGACCTTGCGTGGCAAATCTCATCTAGGTTTTGCATTCCCCTTGCGGTCCCTTGCGTGGCGCAAGGTCAGCTCAAAACGTAGATAAATATGCCCCTATATTTCTATTTTGATTGCCTCTCCCCTATTTCCAAACATAAGTATGATCTATAGCGGCCTTGACAGACTATTGTTTCTTAAAAATTCAATTACGATTTCTGTAAAAACGCCATTGGTCGAATGGTATCTCATTTAGGTTTTGTTTCAGCCCAAAAGACAGCTGACAGAATAGTTCGAGTCTGAGCCAGCCTTCTTCAGCCACTGACTTTCAGACACATTTTTGTGTCGGCCCTAAGGCACCCATTCAGTGTTTGGCTTCTCATGCAGTGTGAGTGAGGCAGTTTTGCCTACATTACAGTGACCATACTCTCTGCCTCCGCAGCAGGAAGTGACAGCCAGCCGGGGACAGGCAAAGGATTTAGCATCAGTCATCATCACCCTCTGCTGTGTTCCATCCTTATTTTGAAAGCTTCAGAGCAGCTCACACCAGTAATGACCACCAGAGGGCAGCGTCATTCAACTTAGGACTCTCTGCAACGCAAGTTACCACATTTATGTCAAGTCACATTTTTAGTACTAAACATTTTTCACAAACAAAATTGTGAAATATTCCCAAACTGGCATTTACCTGCATCATGTTAAACGTAGGCAGGTCATACCCACAGATATATCTATCAGGTCCTTCAAGAAAGAAAATAAATAGCTGCTTTAACCTCATTCAAGTAAACTTTTCTAAAGTGACACAGGATACACACATCCTTAACTCCTAAAGTCAGTGCATCGTTAGAACGTTGTTAGAGCGTCTTTTCTGGGGAGAGGAGTCTGTCCAGGACTTGTTTGCTTTGCATGCTGGGTCTTGTAGTCAAGCATGTGGATAGGTTACTTGTCTGCCAAGGGTCACCGCTTGGTATTGGCAGGGGTTAATTACAATCTAAATCTGGCCTCCCCTGGACCAGAGTAGCTAGAAACACATTGCTGAACCTTTCAATGCAAGGCGAGCTGGAAAAGAACAGCTACCCTGACTCACCATGTCTCTGATGACCCGTTTGAAGCAAATCATGCCTAAGGAAGGTCCCAGAAAAAAAAAGCTTTGCATTGCGGTGTTAAAAGTGCATTCTTGAAATATTAACGTGCGCGCATCTTGCACAATTAGTTTAGCTGGTGAACAGCAGACATTTTTCTATTCCAAATGTACAACAATCTGACCACTGCACAACCAGTGCAACCATAAATGGAGGCATCCAGAAGCAACCCCAGAACTCTTACATGGGTGCCAGGCCTGGGCCCTGGCCAACACCTGCTCAAATTAAGCATGTGTAAGGATGACCCTTTGTCTAATGTCTGTGTTGGTTTCACATAGAGTGTGAAGTTGAAGAGGGTGCCTTGTGTGTTTTTCATGCTAGAGGTAAGTTTGGATTGCGTTTGTAACTTTCTTCTCTGGTGAAGTGCAGCAGGGGGGTTCTCTTTGCTGCTCCATCTGCTTCATAGGGGGCTTGGAGGTCATTATTCGCTCCTTCCTGCAGGGGGCAGCAGTGGCGGTGAGGCTCGTTCGCTGAATAGGGTAGAGGGCATGGGGTGCCGCGCAGCATGGTTCTTGCCATTTTTATATTGATCAAGAGACTCTATATGGCCCATCTGTATATATTGATGAGGTTCTTGTATGTTTGTTTCTCTTCTGGGATTCATCAGTCTCAGTTTGTTGGTGTGAGTGCACTCAGTGACTGAGCACACCAGGCCATCTTGCCAGAGGTGACAGGCTCAGTCGGTTACGGGCTCTGAGCTAGAGCTTGAGTAGGGTATACCCATTTATTTGCCTATGCATCGGGCTTGTAATGCCTCATTTATGCCAACAAATGCTCAGAATTATTGCTTCTTATCACTTTCTAATGCACATAGGGTAGTTACACCGTCTCACCGCAATGCATGGTTTACTCGTCCCCTTTTAAACATTCCACAACTGGTAGCAGGTCCTGGTGCCTACGGCCGAAAGGCTGAGCATTTGGATTAATCCACTTCAGTACATTACATTATGTTGTGTTGCCTACAACTAATACAGGGGTGCTGTGTTTCATTTCTCCTTGTAGATCCAGTGATAATTGTTACCCGTGTCCTGCGAGATTTGTCAACATCAAGGAGTCCCTCAGAAGTCACTTAAGTCGCTGGGAAAACCTTTTGTGAAGAGGTAAGTGTAAAAACTCAGAGACTTGGGGACCCCATCTTATCTTTTAAGCATGTTTGAGAGGCTGCATGAAGCCAAAATTTGCGCAAGTTAGATGTGGGAAAGAGGGCGAGCTAACTCAACACGTTAAGAAGGGGGTGCGGCAGGGGAGTGTGCTTGCTCCTACCATGTTTTGCCTCTTTCTCAACGATTTGACTGCACACCTTAATGAGGTTATGGACAATGACGCCCCCAAACTGGCAAATTCGAAGGTCCTAGCACTTTTGTTCGCGGACGATACCCTTTTAATGTCCAAGTTAGCAATGGGAATTCAGAGGGCCCTGGACAGTTTTGTAATCTACTGTAATAACAAGGGGCTGGAAATCAACACCATAAAAACCAAATGTATGGTCTTCAATTCAGACAAGACAACACGCCCTAATCCCAGCCTAAATGGCATGGTTCTGGAAAGGGTCTCTGTATTTGACTATCCAGGTGTAAGCATGACCGAGAATATGGAGTGGGGGCCGCAAATTCCCAAAGCCAAACTCAAATTAGCCCAGACCACGGGAGGAATTGCTAAATTACTGAGAGATTCTTCCTTTAAACCTCCTGGCCCTATCCTAGAGATGTATAAGGTGCAGGCCAAGGCCTCATCAATGTACGGGGCTGAACTGTGGGGTCACTGTTCTTGGAGCCAATTGAGCAAAGCTGAGAATAGCTTTTTAAGACAGACTCTGGGTCTCCCCTCTAGTACCCCTTTAATTCCGCTGAGACTCGATTTTGGTATTAGGCCAATAGGAGATGAGGCTGCATTAAGACCCCTAACCTTCTGGCGAAGACTATGGTTGACCCCAGAGTAGGAAGCATACCGGTTAGAAATAAAAGAACTTTTGGGATTCCGGGGTGCAGAGAAAAAGATCCCTTGGTTTGCGTACCTAAAGGAAGAGTGCAGCAGGATAGGTAATCCTAGTCTCTCGAGCGACCCCGTGGTAGCATGCTTGGCAACCTCGCGTGCGGAACAGGTGAAAACTCACCGTTTACATAAATTGGCAGTTATTTGTGGGAACCAGGGGACTGGCCATCTCACACCAGATTTTCTCAAACACAAAGGTGAATACAAATTTGAGCCTCTCCTGGACGATATCTTGCCTCCCCTAGCTAGGAAATTATATCTACAGTTTAGATTCGGCACCCGTCCCCTCCGTACCTTTACTGCAAGTTGGTCTAGCACGGCCTCGCGAGGGTGCCCCATCTGTAGACCCCAAGAGGAGACAGAGCTTCATATTTTATTTTTTTGTCCAGGATACAAACTTGCTAGGCAATGTTGGCTCAAACAGTTGTGTAGGAATCTGGGGTTTGTGCATGGTCAGGAGGCATACAGAGTGTCAAAATCTGATACCTCTGATACCTCTAAGCCCATTGTATTGGGAGTATTGGGAGTCTCCCGATTCCTACACTCAATGTGGCGTTGGCGCTGGATTCTTTCTTTCTTTCAAAAAATGATGAAGAAATCTCAGAAATTGACTCTGGTCCTCTCGTCGCAGACTGTTACTGATTCTCATACTTACTAACCATGTGATACATGTTGTGAGAACATATATAATTCAAAATGTGAGTAGCAATTATCAATTAGATTTTAGTCTAGAATAGCAATGTTAAACAGGACAATGCTCCACAAAATCATCTGGTACTGGGTGGCCTCTTTTTATAATAATTTTTTTACCCTTTTTTAGGTCTCGCCTACACAACGCACATGCGTTGTATAGGAGGGGACCTCATGTAATTGACTTGCTTTTTGGGCCAAAAATGTACACGTGTTGCATTGCCATCAATGGTAACGCGTGCACGTGAGGCGATCTACTTGCGGGAGCGCCCGCTGCCAAATGCCAGCAATTATCGCTCCCGCAAGTGCAGGCTCACCTCTCCCCCCCTGCTGCAGCGCCTCCTCCTGCGGCCGTTCGAACTTGCTTTTTTCCATTTGATGGCTTGTCTCCGCTGGTCAGACAAACCCGGGACAGACGAGAATATAACGTACTACAGCGGACGTATTGCTCCTTGAAAAGTAAACCATCTTGTGCATAAAGATGGAGTTTTAGCGCCTTGGAAAAAACTGAGGCTAACATGCACTTTGGCCTCTCTTGCACTGCGGGCACAGATGTCATGGGCTTTGTTTCACACACGTCCCCGTTACCTCACCCACTCACCCTTCCTCTCAACATACCCAGAGGTCTCGGTACTGCCCTCTGTGCAAAACACACACTTTCATCTCAGAAGCGGACAGAAGTCCAGGTGTGACGCTCAGTGTGCTAGAGGGCACACCCCGGGGATATTGTTCATGTGCACACCCCTTTCTGTAAGTGACACTCGTTGGCAGAGAGCACAGCTACTCAACAGAAAGGCATATTTTATGTCTGCACATTTCTGGGGCACATCTCCATGGTAGAAAAGCTGCTTCTTCGAGGTAAAAATGTTACGGTGCGTTCCCACAACAAAAAGACTACTGCATGTCTCTACCATATCTGGGGTTCGTCCCTCCCAACAGAAAATAAAGTAGCATCTTTTCTGGAACTTGTAGGGCGTATCCCCACGTCAGAAAGCCATCTTGGGGTTCCTAAAATATCTAGTGCGCATCCCCGCAACTGAATGGCAGCTGCTTGTCTGCGCCATTTTTAGGGCGCATCCTCACAACAGGAAAGCTGCTTCTTGACTGCAGTATTTCCCTGGTGCATCCCACAACAGAAAGGCTGCTTCTTGTCCAGGGCCAGCCCGCACTGCAAGCATACATCCCCCCCAAGAGCACCTCCCCCTGCGAAAGTTGCCAAATCTCTTAAGTTATCCGTCTGCTCTCTCTCGCCGGTGTCTGAAAGTTTGAGAAGTGCTAAAGTTTCCCTAGAGGTAACTCTGCTATTCCCACTGCTGTCCACAGGGCCGGGTGTTGCCTCCGCAAGCACCGCTTGCCGCTCTAAAATGGACCCTGGGAGTTGGCAAACAAGTGCCCCGGGTTCCAGCTTGCCAACCCAGTGCAAACCTGGGGGCTGCTGCTCCTACCCCCAGGTAAAGGCAGACGTGCTGTCTCAGAGTCTAGTTTTGTTCACACTTTATTTCTGTCTGCTCCTCAGACACTGCTTTTTTTGTTCCACTTTCCCTGTTATTTAGGCTGAGTGCCCAGGCAGCCTGTGCATCAGTGCCACCAGCCCGGTCTCTCACTGCCACCCCCGCCCCTTCCCCCCGACCCGCTCAGTGCTGCTCCATGGTGGACTCGGCGGCTCTTGGCAAGTTTGTTGAGGGGGGACCACTGTCTGGTGGAAGAGAGAGCGAGGTGGCAGAGGCTCGGCGGAATCCAAAGAGATAGCATATGCCTGGGCATTGCCCGCGACAGCAGCGGGTACAAGAACAGATACCATAGGAACCGCACAAAAGAACCACACAAAATGGCACCGTTTTGAGCCTCACGTAACCCTCACACCAGCACCGCAAGAGGCGCCTGTGTTATGTTACATAAACTGAAGCCTTGAGCACAAAGCTGACACAAGGAATCATAACACCATTACATCATTAAATTAGCACCTGTCAGAAGGAGTCTTTCAGGATGCAGTTACCGTACAATTTGACGGCCTCCGCTTGGCCCAGAGATTATAAAAATACCTTTGGTAATGGTCCCTTAGGCCGTAGGGAAGATGGACTGCGTGAGTCATGCACTTTAAAAATACAACTACTCAGTCCCTCGCCCATACCTACCCATATCTAGTTTTCTTTTCTCGTCTTAATGCTGCTTGCCCTCTGACCAGGTAGTGTCTCCCTGAGTGGCTTCACTGCTCCTAATAAAAAAAACATTGGCATAGTCAATAGGTCTCGCCTTTGGGACCTTTCAAGCATTTAATTATGCAGCACAATATCCTTGGTGCAACATCAACTGTTGCATGGCTAAACACTTACAATGCCCCCAAGGCGAGACCTATTGGCTATGCCAATGCTTGTTATTATTAGGTGTTATTTATTGTATTGTATACACATTTTCAAGGCCTAAAGACTGAACTAAAAGTCATAACAAGCAATTGTTCCAGTCAAGGTGGCACCAACGTAATGTCTCATTTTTAATTGTGTTTTATCATTTAAAATAATATCATTTTTGAGGAACGTAATAGCGTTTTAATAATATTGATGTTTTATTGTAGTTTTCAATAATATAGTGGTAAAATATATAGTTGTAAAATTATTTGAATGTGTTTAATTGATATACTACATTTATGTGCTGCTATTGTTTATATGAATGTTATTATTTTTTCAAAATAGGCTTGCAGTTTTAAGTTAATTAGAATGTTTTATGTATTTATGTTTTATTTAATTTTCAATAGTGATTTATAGAGTTTTAGCGGATTGTTGGTTTTATAGATAGAGAATGCGGGAACTGAATTAGAATTTTGTTATATCATTTTATTTTATTATATGATTGATATTTAATATGTAAAGTATGTAATATTGATTTATGTTGCTATATGTTATTTGTAGGCAGTTAAGTAAAACAAATTATCAATTAATCAATAATTAATTATTTAATAGATTTTTAATTTATGGAATACTTTTTTACTTATAATTTAGTTGTTGGTTGCTAGGTTTGTAAGGGAATAGGATGGGAAGTTAATTAAGTAATAAATAATTAACAATTTACTAATATATGTTAATAATATATTTAATGCATTTTTAATTATGGAAAATATGGAATACTGATTAATTTCACTGAAAATTTAGGTGTGGGGCGCTAACTTTGTAGGGGTATAGGTTGGGAGGTTTATTAGGCAATAATTAATTAACTATTAACTTGTATTTGTATAATATTTATTTGAGTTTTAAATATTTAAATGATGGAATAATTCTTTAATTGAATTATATTTTGGTTGCGGGCTGCAAGATTTTTGGGTTCTAGGCCGTGTAGTTATTTAAAGCTCCGATTATTAGTTTGGACGTCTGTGGTGGTGATCTGTGGTGATGATCCGCGTACCACCTTGGTGGCGGTCCAACCTCCATTTATTTATTTGAAAGTTTTATAAAGCACGAACATGACCCAAAAAGGGTATCAGAGCACTATAAAAAGTAGGGTACATGGCAAGGGGTTAAAAACATGGTGACAGTACAAAATAGAACACCAGAAGTACCTAAAAAAAGTTGCAGCAGGCAGTACATCAAAAAGAACCTGTGAAAAGAAACATAACAAATTTTGAGCGACAGGTTAAAAGACTCAAGCTTCCGATGGAACTGGATTAAAGATGGCATAAGGGCTATTGCTGTAGATGGTCATTCAGTAGTAGCCACTTGACATGTTTTTTAAATGAGGTAGTCGATGGGTTGGATCTGATCTTGGGAGGAAGAGCGTTCCAAATTCTTGGAGCAAGACGAGAGAAAGCACGATTGTATGTTCTTTTCTTATTGAATTTGTGTGGTTTCAAAAGTAGAGTATTAGAGCTTTTTAGGTTCTGACTCGAGCCTGATAGCTCAAGTTTTTTTGCTAGGTAGACACGGGTGTTGTAATGAATAGCTCTGTGCGTCAGGCAAGCTATCTTGAAACAAATCCATGCTTCAAGGGATAGCCAGTTAAGCTGAATTAAGTCTGGAGTGATATTGTCATGTTTTCTGGAGCCAGTGACGCGTTAAGAGTGGCTCTAAGCGGATCCAATCTAGCTTTAGGAAGGCCAATTAGGGTCACCAAACAATATTCCAAGCCTGAGATAAGTAGGGATTGAAGTAGTGACTGGATGTCCTCCGGAGGAACGAATGGCTTAATTTTTCTTAGGGTGCTGAGCTGATGATTGGCACCCATAATAGTGGCACTAATGTGAGCTTGCATATTTTGATATTTGTCCAGGGTGATGCCTGAAGATCTAGCAGAGTCAACAACATGAGGGCTGTAGTTGAGTGTAGAGATTTGTTTGATCCAGTCTTAGGTAGGATCAGAATGGTTGCGGGAGGGAAATCAGAAGGAATTCTGTTTTGAGGGTATTTAACAACAGATGATTATGTGTTAGCCAATGTTGAGTTTTTGGAAGTGCATCATTTAGAGATTTTATGTTATCAGGAGAGAAGATCCTCAAATACATTTGGGTGTTATCCACATATATATGGTATTGAATGCTAGAGCCGTTCAGAATATTGGAAAGAGCTTCCATGAAAAGGATAAAGAGGGTTTGCGACAGTATAAAAGCTTGAGGTACTCTAATAGTGACTGGGGTACTGACAGCAAGTGATTGGTTACCATTGATTGTTGGGGTACGGTTATGCAAGAAAGAAGCAAACCAATTTAAGACAGGGCCCAATAACCCCATCCTATGTTGAAGAATAGCAACCAAGTTTTCATGTTTATTCGTGTCAAATGCTGAGGACAACTCAAGAAGGATCAGAAGACACAGACATTTTGATCAAGGGATCTCAAGGCATCATCAACAATGTGAGTTAGTTGCATGTCAGTTCTGTGCCCTGCTCTGAAACCTGACAGGTAAAGGTCAAGGAGTTGAAAATTCTCAATGTGGTTGTAGTGCTGTGTGTGGATGCATTTTTTGAGAAATTTCGCTAACGTCATGATGTTGGTGACCGGACAGAAATTATTGGGATCTGCTAAGTGGGCATTCGGTTTCTTGGGATTTGAGGGACTTGCCCTATCTTGAGGCACTCAGGAATCATCCCCTGTAAGAGAGATTCTTGAATGATACGGGTCCAGAGTGGAAGAATTGCTGAATTGAGATCTTTGAGGAGCTTAGCGGGAAGAGGATAGCTGAAGTGGTTAGAGGGTTTTAGAGAAGCCAGAGAAAGTGCAAGATCCGCATCATCCGTGAGCAGAAAAGAATTCCAAGAAGCATTGTATTTAGGAGAGCAGACTATGGCTTGGGAAAATGCAATCCTTGCCTTAGGTACACCAAATGCAGGGGAGCTCAAGGACCGCCTGTTTGGTGTGGCATGTTGCAGTTCAAGTTCAATTTTCCTTGCCTTCTCTGAAAAGTGACCTTAGAAGTCCTCCTCACTGGGGCAGGAGGTCATGAGTGCTGATATATGGTTTGTACTATGAGTAGCTTGTTGTTTGATGATTTCAAACAGTTTCTTGTGTCTGTTTTTAGCACTGTCAAGCTGGGCCCTGAAGTGATCTGATTGTGCACACAAATCTGTTGTATGCGCTTTTCATCCTCCTTAACTGACTGAGGCTTGTAGGGGAGGGAGAATTTCTCTATAGTGTTCCAGAAAGCCGAAGATTGCGAAGTTCCTCATTTAGGGATCCATTGAGCCAGGGTTTGGATTATTTGATCAGAATCTTTTTGAGTTACTTGGGAGCTATAGAGCCAAATACACATGCCATGGAATTTATGTAGTGATCCGTACGTTCGTCCAAGTTAGACATTTTAGGGGGAAGAGGAGGCAGAATCTTGCTAATGGTAGTTAGATTATTGATGTTGATGTCTCTTAGATTGTGAACCAGCTGTTTGGTTTTAAGAGGTTGACCTTGTCTAAGCAGGAACTTTTCCAAAACGTGAAAGGAGATTTGGCGATGATCCGACCAATCGCAGGGTATAATGTCATCAAGAAGTTTTATGTTGTCTCTAGCTATGATAAGGTCCAGGGTGGCGCCTTTAATGCGGGTGGGTCCATTGCAGGCCTGGATGAGGTTGAGGTCGGAGAGGAAAGCCTTAAAAGAGCATATTCGGGGATCTTTGTGTCCTTCCAGTGAAGGTTAAAATCCCAGAGGAAGATATGGCTAGTGTAAAGGTTCTCGCATGACGAAATGGACTCCATAATTGGATCTATGAAGAGCAGATTGTTACTAGGTGGATGATATATCGTGTGGAGCACACAGACAATCTTGCCATTGGTCCAGATTTCTCTGACTAGGTGCTCACAGGAGGACATAAGATGTCGAGCATTGAGAAAGAGAAGTCATTGAGCCAAGTTTCAGTAAGGATCAGGAGGTTCAACTGTTGTGAGATGATGAGTTCAGAGATGTTGGCACCCCAAGTTCCTGCACATGGAGAAATGCGTGACAAGGTTAATTTCTCCCTGCGTAGGAACATGCTGCGGCTCTCCCATGCCGCTGCCTTTCTTTGGCTCTGCTTTGAGCCTTAGAAAGGACCAGCCATGGGACCGCCTCAGCAGGACCACCCACACCGGATCCGAATGGTAATCTGGCAGGTGGTCAGACTACGGTTTTGGCAGTCTCGCAGCGGGCACCTGTATGACAGCCCGCTGTGAGAGTGTCAAACTCTGTATCAGGCCCTAAGTAATGATTATTCAACAGTTAGTAATTCATTGTTAATTATTTAATGGAATTTAAATATGTAAAGGATGTACTATTTATTTTTTTGTTACATTTTAGTTGCAGGCTGCTAGGAATGTAGGGTTATATGGTGGGAAATTAATAAAACATTGAATGACAATTATTTTATTGAATAGTAATTATGTGAATTCATTAATTGTTTTTTTGTTTTGCAGATATGTATTTTCATATTATTTGGTAATTTTTATATTGAGTTTAATATTTTTTCTACATTCATAGTGTTACTTGTATATGTAATGTTTTTGCAGTGAAGTACTCTCCCTACTTTTGTTTAATCTGCAGTTGGAATAGTGAAATTAACCGCTTTGCAGTTTAACATTTTCCCTACTGTTGCATTGTTTGTAGTAGGAATACTAAATATAACCCTTTCGAAGTTCGATCCATTCTCTGCTGTTGCATTGAATGGAGCAGAAATAGTAAATCTAACCCATCCTAATTCCAGCACTTTCCCTTCTGTTGCATAAATAGTGGGAATAGCATATTTAATATTCTTAGATTTCAGTAGATTTCATAATATTGCAAAAATATATTTTAGAGCATTACTTTTTAAAATTTTATATTACAGGTTTTTTATTTTTTGTAAAATGTATTTTAATGTTTATAGTATTTTTTGTAAAAGTGTTTTTTGGAGGTTTACATTTTTAATATTTTATTTATTGTCTATGTTAATTATTCTATTTTTTCCTATTGAATTGTTTATATTTCTTATGGTTTTATTATGTATAAATGTTATCTTTTCATTTTACATTACATTTTTTTAACATTTATAATCATTTATTCATTTTCACGGTAATAAAAAATGTGTATAACGTAAAAGAAATATTTGTATTAATAATAGTTCACCCACCTCAACTCCTTCCTGGAAAGTTTCGGGTGATCTGTGTAACAGGGGCTGAGAAAAAAGGGGTGCCTGAAAAGTTAAAATCCCCATGCATTTCTAATAGGCTTCTTTAGACAACGGATGCAGAAAATACTGATGAACAAAATTTCACCAAATTTGTCAGGAATCTAGATTGTGCTTTTAGTGATATTGTAATTGTATTGTAATTGCATTTATATAGCGCTTACTACCCCTGACACAGCGTCAAAGCGCTTTTTCAGCGGATAGCACGATACTCTAGGACCCATAGAGGATTAGTGTTGAATTAGTGTAGTGATACATGAAAGAAATGTTAAGTGGTGGATGGGTTAGTCAGTTATTCAGATTCGGAAGGTAGTGAAGGATAGAAGAGAAAAAAGGTTTGTTTTTAAATAGCGCTTGTTACCCCATAAGGGATTTTGAAGCGCTTTTTTTTTTGTTTTGAGCAAGTAGCACACTACTCCGGAAACCCATAAAGGATTAGTGTTGAATTAGTATGGTGAAATATGAAAGTAATTTGAGTGGTGGATATTAGCCAGTCATTTGGAGGGAGAAGGTTAGCGGAGGGATGGAAGGGGAAGAAAGGTTTGCATTCATATAGCACCTCTTACCCCTGATGGGTGTTGAATCGCTTTTCTGGCGAGGAGCATGCTACTCCGGAACCCATAAAGGATTAGTGTTGAAAATTAGTATAGTGAAATAAGAGGTAATTTGAGTGGGGGATTTGTTATTCAGTTATTTGGATAGAGAAGGGTAGATGATGCAAGGAGGGGTAGAGTGGGGAGAGTCTAGAAAGGGTTATTTTGGGGGTCCTAGTAGTGGTATGGGGATTGGGATGAATGAGAGAGTGGATGTAGAGGATATATCGATAGATATATAGGGTAGTGCATTGGAAAGAGTTGTAGAAAGAAGTTTGAGATGAGTCAGAAAGTTGGGCTAGAAGATATATTGAGAGAAGTATAGGCTGAGAAATAGGGTAGTGCATTGAAAATGCTAAATTAGAAGAAAGTGATAAATATATAGATCCATAAGTACATAAAAAGGATATAGATGCCTTAAGGAGGTAAGTATATGTAGATTAAAGATATTGATAGAGGTACAGAATGAGAAATAGGGTAGTGCATTGGATATGCTTTTTTAGGAGAAAAGTACCAAACACACAGATCCAAGTACATGGAAGGTACATAGATGCACAATGGAAGCAAGAACAGTACATGTAGACCAAAGATTATTTTGTTTTACAACATAATCATTCTACATGTTTATACAAAGCAATACACAAAGATAGGTACATATCTATAGAAAAAATAAATCCTTATATACAGCGGGATATGCTGTGAATTTCTGTTTGCGTATGGTGCTTATGAGGGCAGGAGCTAATTCTTGAGTAGTTTTCTGAAGATAAGGTGGTTGTCAGTGGTTCTTATGTTGGGGTAAAAGAGTTTCATAGTTTGGCTGCTTAAACAGAGAAGGATGTGCCACCAATGTTTTTTTCTTATATGGTGGGATTTTGATGTGAGACGCCCCTTTAGAGAGGATGTTCCTTTGTTGAATGTGTTTGGTGATTTTATTCATGGTGAAGAGCGGTCCTATTCCATGTATTGCTTTGTGGGTGATACAAAGTAGCTTGAACGTGGTTCTTCTGGCAACTGGTGACCAACACAGGGCCTTCAAGGCAGTTGAGATGTGGCCTTGTGGTTTGATATGCAAGAGTAGTCTGGCAGCTGCGTTCTGAATACGTTGTAGTCTTTTCATGGTTGTTAAAGGTGATCTGTGGTAGTGGCTATTGGCGTAATCGACTTTGGACAGAACGAGGGAGATGGTAGCTTGGACCTTGTGTGGAAATCCCAAATGAGGAAAAATGTTTTGCAGCGTTTTTATAGTGACAACGCTTGATCTTGCTTGCTGGGAGTCCGTGGGCATTCTGAGGTTTCTTACTTCCTTCCATACTTTATGCAGTGATCCCAGTTCATCAGGCCAGGGAGCAAACGGGTCATAATGTTTCCAATCGCCACACGTGAGTATTTCCATTTTGAAAGCATTCAATTTGAGATGGCTCCAAGTCATCCACTGATCCACGGCTCTGAGACAACTGAAAATTGGGGATTTTTCAATGTCTTTGGGGCATTCCAGTTGCAGGAGTATTTGCTTGTCATCTGCATAGTTATAGCACGTGAGGTGAAATGTATTGATCAGTACCAATAATGACTTCAGTAGATGTCGCAAAGCATGTGCGGCATGATAGAGCCTTGAGGGACCGCTGCTTTTGTGGAGTATGGTTTGGAAGAGAAAGGTGGAGTATGGATGACATTAATTCTGTTTCGACGGTAGGACGCGATCCAGTCTGGAGCAGTTCCCTCTATGCCGGCTTCATAGAGGCTTTGTTTCAGAGTGTCATGGTCAACTGTGTCAAAAGCAGTCGAGAGGTCCAAGAGGAGTAGCGCAGCAACCCCGTTGCAGTCTACTGTATTCTTCAGGTGATCCCAGATGGCAAGGAGGACAGATTCAATGCCTTTTCCCGGATGGATTCCTGTTTGGAAGTCCGAAAGTATGTCATTCTCTTCAATGAATTGTGACATTTGAGCAAACGCTGCTCTTCCTATAAGTTTGCCCAGGAAAGGTCCATTTGTAATGGGTCTGTAGTTGTCAGGGTTCAGCGGGTTCAAGTTTGTTTTCTTCAGTAAAGGGCGTATGTGTGACTTTTTGAGTTTTTCTGGAAATATTCCAGTAGTTAAGGAATCATTGATGATTCTTCTTAGTGGAGTGGCATCAGAGGTTGTTACAAGAATTGTCTTGAAAGTTTGTGGGGGACACGGGTCAGAAGGGCTGCTGGCAGGCCTGCTTGCTTGACCAGGTCCATAAATTCATCATGTGAGATGTGTTAGAAGGAACAGAGAGGCTATGGTGTGAATCCATTCTGTAACTTTTGGGAAATTTGGGGTAAAAAATAATTGTATAACTGGACAGTTGGGTCAGTGCGAGGCTCCTGTTTGTTTGCTTCTCTTGTGGGATTGTGATCTCATCCAAGGCCGAACTGGCAATACTGGGCATCAGGCATTTCCTCAGGAGACTGAAAGGGTAGGCAACTGGTTTTGTTAGTGAGGGCCGGTTTTGCAGCAGCGCAGAGGTTTTAACACACGGAAAAGTTCCTACTATAACCAGCATTTGTCAGGCAACAATAGAAACTGTAAAGATGATTCTGGTGATTAACATACCTGCTAGAGAGAGATGGGAGGACGCATCTAAGGTAGCACACAGGGTTAATGTGCCTGCTGCAAAAAACATGTACCCTACATATCAAGGAAGAGCATTTTGTGTGCATAGTTCAATGGTTTAAAGATTTTGTTACAGATGTTCTTTTGTTACTGTGCAGTTCATAAGTCACAATCATATTCTAACACATTGAGCTGTGAACTGCCATCAAAGAGTTGAATGCAAATTGCCTGGCACAGGTTAGAAAGTTATGTTTTTTTCCCAGTCTTTCATTATCCTGATGTTGCTAGAAAAGGTTTTGTTAGGGTAGAAATACATTATTGTTATTAAAGTAAGCTTAACCTCTGTGTGATGTTCTGAATCCTGGATTTTTTTCCACTCCAGACCAACCACTTTTAAAAAGTGCTTATCTGTATGGAAGACACCTTGTTGTCTCCTTTGCTTTATGTAACATTTTCTATACACTGATTTACACACATATGATGCGTTGCCTCTCATAACCTGGCCCAAAGTGCATTAAGTATGCCCAAATGGGTGTCCCAAACTCACTGTCCTACTGGAAGCAAGCTGTAACTCACTGAAGAGAACCAACTGGGTTGAAACCGTTCTTGAATTGCTTTTGTTTTCATTTTGAGAGAACCTGGCTTGGCAGTTCAGGTTGAACTGTCCTTAGTAGAGTGGGATGAAGGCCGATTTGCATGTGGGGTGGTCTAGACTGAGGTAGCATATTGTGCATAAACTGATGGAATGCATATAGCCAGAATCATTACAAGTGGCTATAATGAATTCAAGCATCCCACCATCACTTTGTTGTCCACTTCTGATCTTGACATAAGACATGAGCACTCTCTGTACAACAAAACACATTTGCGATGTCTAATTTTTTGGAAATGTTTGGCCAAATGAATGTGGCATAGTTACTTCTAATGCATTTAATGCCCTTTACACTAGTTTCAATGCAGTGAAAAACATTCTGATTCCCTCATGAACATTCTAAAACTGGCAGCAGGACCTGAGGCCTTCTTCCAAAAGACTGTTTATTTAATATATGCGCCATCTATATACTATCTTAACATTTTAAATAGTTTACATTGTTTTTCTTCTCCTTATAGATCCAGCCATCATTGTCAGCTGTCCGGTGTAAGAGCCACCAGGAGTCTTCTGGAAGCCACTTAAGTCATTTGCAAACCATCTTGTGGAGAGGTAAGTGTGATAGGTTTAGGTCCTTGTGTCATAGGTTCCCTATTAGGAAGCAAATACTCAGGGAGTGATGAGGACTAAAAGGGCCATGGCTTCCATGCTGACTGCCTAATTCCCACTAAAGGACCAGCTCTGGTGAGACTTGAGAGAAAGTGTTGTTGAATCTTCCAGATCTCAACTGAGATAATGTTGTTGTACTGCACTAATTCTTTTATTTTATGATTTGATTGCCAAAGGATGGTTATTTTGTTTGTTTTCCAGTTGCATGATTTGTTGCTTCTTGTTTCGTGTGTGGGCAGCCCTTCAGGGGCAAAGCTTAGCTTCACATTGTTAATGAACTCACCATTAGAAATGGATTACACTCTAACACTGCACTGGTGATGCCACTTATGTACATTATGCTGGATGCCTGGCACCTCTGTAGCCAGATGACCCAGGGTGAGATGATTCTTGACTGTACCCCATGCTCTAGGCTTGTCTGATGGCCTGGATTATTGAGATGTAACTGGCAGAACTGCTGTGTAAGTTAAAGGCTATGAATCTGTGCCGTCAGTTCCCAGGATCTGCCCTCTCAGCCATATCTTTCCTAGTTTATTAAATACTGCAACACCCACTAGACAACCTTAGAATCTTGCATTGAAAGCACCTCATAGTGCAGGTCAGTCACCATAGGTCAGTCACCATAGGTCAGTCACCATGCTAACATGCATCTCCAGGAATGCTAGCCAAGTTCCAGGTTCCAAAGCTTTGACAAGGACGGCTTTCATTTATGTCCACTCTTCTGTTTTAAACAATGTAGATTCCTGAGATAGCGCAACCTTAATGTTGCTGGATTTTTAAGAGGATTTGTGACTTGCTTGTCAATCTCATGATGTCAGATAGACTGGTGTGGATTGCTGGGTGTCAGTAGTCGTGTAGCTAAATTGGTTGATGTCTTTCCACCCTGAAAGTAAGGTTGTAGTTGGATTGGGACGGGAATCAAGTTAACGTGTAAAGGTCCAATTCTGGTGCCTCCAGGATCCTGTCTGTTCCCAACCCTCTTTGATAACCATTTTCAGACTCTCCACCAGCTACTGTTTAACCTAAGAATCAGTTTCAAAAACTATGCTGGTGACATTCAAATGATGGGTTGTATGTCAGATTAAAAGTAAAAACATATATGTCTTGAAATAAATATCAATGTCTAAATATTATTAACAAAAATAATGGTCCATTAATTGTAAACTTTTTACAACTAATGAATCCTTGTCTGAGACGATAAGTGAATTTTAATTGGAAGAATGAAGGTCAACGGGGAAAAACACTGAGACAAGAAGAAGATGCTTCTGCCACATGCACTAATGTGGAGCTCCAATGACTGAGATTTGTGATTGCTCATGTGTTGATGATGATGAACCTTTTGGTGAGGTGTGAAGGAATGCTGTCTAGGATGATATCATAAATCTGGAGTTCAGACACTGCATGAAGGAGGGTGTGTGGTACACCATGTTAAATACCGAAGAGAAGCCAGCAGAAGCACTCCATTTGTGTTTACATGGGTGTTCACTGATGGAGTATAAGATGGGTTCAAAGGGGACTAAAAAAGCTTTGATGAGCTTACCAAGAAAAATACACTAGAGACTGGTCAGAAACTAGTCAGTTTAATGTAGTCGGCCCTGTGATCACTAAAGATCCTGCCAGATGAGTTTCCTGATAAAGACTCTCACAGGGAAGGCAGAAGAGGCAGAGAGGAGGATTTTATCCAGGTAAACCAGGCTTAGCAAAGTTCATCAAATTCATTGGGTCTGACTGAAGTGAAGTGAGGTTCAGCCATCACTGCTTGTGTGAGGCAATAGGCATAGAACACAATTTGTATTTAAAGTGAAGGCTGTGGTTGTCACTTAAGGTGATGGTACGATTTGCTATGATGGTGAAGTGTCCCAGTGGAACAAAGATTTTGGCTAGGATGTTAACAGCTGTATGTGAGTAACATAAAAGATCAGGTGGATGTTGTCCAAGCTAAGTTTATAGCCATTATCTGATGTGAGTACAGTATTGTTTGTCAAACCAGATATTCTAGTCTTCCGGATGTAAAAGTGGTGACATCTGCAATGGTGCCAAAGAAGGCTGGATTGTTCAGAGGCAGTGTGTAACTCAATAGAAATCAAAAAGCACTGGTTGGAGAAGGTAGACAATTGATGAGTAAAGCTTTGCATTCTTTGGATGAACACTCTAAGTAGCTGGAGGTGGATAAGGACTTCTTAAGGATGACTTCAACTTTTCTGCTTGGCTTCATAGAAGGTCACTTTACATGAAGACTGTATGGCTGAAGAGTAAAACTTATGAAAGGCAGGAAAAATGTAATCAGCCTAATATTTTTCTGTGATGAAGAGAAAATCTGAACTTGAGGTGTGAAGTGGAGAACAATCCGCTTCTTTTGGGTAGTGTTTCTAGACTGGTGCTTGGTTGAGGGAGGAGTAAGGCAAGTTGCAAGAAGGGTTGTCGAGAGTGTGGGAGAAAACGTTTCGCGAGAGGAGGCAAGTGGATTAGTAGAATGATCCTGAGTTGGTCAAGGGGAGAAAATGACTGGGCAGTTGAGAAGAGAGGAGAGCGTGAGAGGAGTGGGGAGATCCAGGGAGTAGTAATGAGGGAAGAGGATTACTTGTACGGTAAGGAGGGTTGGGGTAAAGGAGAGTTAACCTGTTGCCAGATAGGGATAGTGCAAAGCATGACGTGAAGATGTAGAACAGAATGAGAGGATGGAACATTACAAGAATGGTTGTAAGGAAATTACCATTATGAAAAATGAGATCCGTGGCAGCAACATTTTGAAAATTTGAGCTGATTACCTGCAGAGTGGCAATGCAGATTAGAAGGTCCAGGTTCCCTAAATCACTAGCTAGTCATAGCTGATGAGGTGATCTAGTAGTGGTGCAGGTGCAACGCTCAAAAGGAGCAATTTTCCCAAACTGCAAGCTAACAATAGTCTATACGGAATAGGAGACTTAGGGCCTTAATATGTATCTGGCAGTCCTAGGACCACTAGACTCGCTGGGGCACGGTGTTGGTTTTCAGCCACCACCACATCGGCGGGTCAACCGCTGTATTACAACTTTGGCAGTCGGACTGTCATAGCACTGTCGCAACTATCTTCTGTGAACCCCAAAAACCGTCTTTTAATAATTAAATATGTGTAATGGACGGCAACCTGATGAAGGCATGAATGCCGAAACGCTCGTAGTTGTTGACACCTGCCGCACTGCCTCCGTCATCTTTACGCCTGTCATGTATTGTATATGTACAACTGTATAGTTGAGAATGAAACAAGTATTAAAATAACAATATCATATTCTCTAAACAAATCAATAAAATGAAAAGATATTTTTGATATATACATGAGTAAATAGCCATTTCTTTGCTATTATACGGTGGTATGCTTTAATGTAAGATACTTTTCATTTCAGAGTCATAATGTGTTGAATCTATGCCTAGCTAATATCTTCCCCCTCTTTGCTTAATTTCCCTTTGCTTAGCTAGTCGTTATATAGGGGTCCCTTGCTTTCCAATTAATAGCACTGCCACAACTGCCAGGGAACCATGATCCCTGGTGGGCCCCTGGCCATTGGGGGCTCATAATATGTGAGCGGTGCTTCTGCGGCACTGCCATGCATATTACACGTTTCAGGACGGCCAGCATTGTCACTGAGGTTCTTCCTCCATACTATTGGCAGTCATTAAACAAAGGGGGTCTTACAGGGCTTCCCGCGCCCCATGCATGGGCCTCCCTGTGTGCATGCACCTCTGGTTCTAGCACGGCATGGACTTCACAGTCCATGCCGTGCCATAACATGCTGCAGCGGTCCTGTGGCAGTACCTTTTCTAAGGCATACATACAGAAAAGTACCGCCATGCCCCTGCCAGACCACATAAACTCATAATCTGGCAGGCAGGCGGTCCTAGAGCGAGGCGGTGGTGTGGCAGCCCACTCCAGGACCACCACACTTGTAATCAGACCCTCAGACACAAACAAACTAGAAGGCACAGATCTCCAAATCCCCTAGTTATTAAGTGTTATTGGATACCAGCCAGGTGCAGTTTCAGTGCAACCCATTGAAAGGTGCAGCTCCTCCAAGCCTCCAATTAGCATCTGTGAGATCCACCCAGTTGAGTGTATGTGCAACAAAGTGATAGGTCCAGGTTCCTGCATCCAGGAAGAGCATAGGTGTAATCCACTAATGGTAAAATGCAATTGTTAAAGCCAATGTATTATAGCTGTGCAATAACACTAACTACAATCAGCCCATAAGGCACACTAATATAACAAAATGGCAATAGTATGGGAGTATGTGAGATATTGTTCCAGGTGTCTGTGCTCCTCAAGGTCATCCTTCAAATTAAGTTACAGACAGAACATTCTGAAACCCAATGAAGTATTTGGTTGCCATGGGCTACAGTTCTTCGAGGGCCTGGAAGAGGGAATCGTATTCTCTCTTTGTGTAAGGTAAACCTAGGGTGAAATTTCATCCACACAGAGTCAAGTACTCTGCATAGGAACACAATATCAAAATCATTTGTGCAAATGACAGAAAAGCAGGTCACAAGACTCCTGAGCAGAAAAACATATTAGGAGACAGTCAGTCGTGATTAAATTAGGAGAAGGATGGCACAGTGATACAGCAAGAGTGACATCTGATCCGACACATCCTTTGGGAAATTCGTGTGCCAATGACGTCTGGAATCTCTCCAGTTTTGAAAACACAATTTTTCTTAGACAGAACATCAGATAAAATTTGACTAAAATACCTGAATCAGGTTTTGCCTTTGCTTGGGCTAGATTCTACTCTGCATGTGCCTTGGGTCTGTCTACTAATATAATTACATTTATTTGCAAATATTCTTTGCCAACCCAAGATTGATTTACTAGTTTTTAAAAGTGGAAAATGTGTTCACTTTCCATCTCACATACTTTTCTTGAATAGTGAAAAACTCCCTACGTTTGTTCTCCACAGTTAGTTCACAGTTAATGCTGTGTTAAGTGAGGAAAAAGAGAAACAGAGAATTTTTTATTTAAAATGATTTTCTTTTGTGTAACTTGTATCAGTAGATTTACTGCAGAGGGAATTGATATTGACCTCTACTCTGTTTCTATCATGAGTAAGTGTCAACATCTTTGCTATTAAAGTGGAACAGGACAATGGGCCCGATTCACAGAACTAACTTAAGACAAAATCCTAAACTTACTACTTTTGGTATTCACAGAAGTTAGGATTTTGTCTTAAGTTTGTCTTAAGACAAACTTAAGACAGACTTAAGACAGACTTAAGACAGACTTAAGTTAGGATGTTGTCTTAAGTCTGTCTTAAGTTTGTCTTAAGACAAACTTAAGACAAAATCCTAACTTCTGTGAATACCAAAAGTAGTAAGTTTAGGATTTTGTTTTAAGTTAGTTCTGTGAATCGGGCCCAATGTTTCTGGTTCATCAGGTGATTTTTTCACACCAGTATGTATGGGCTAGCTACAAGATTAATAAACCCTGAAAATGTGCCGGAGGAAACTGCTTTATCTGTGGTACCTCTAAATTTTTGGTAAACAAAGCTCTTAGTTTGGAAAGCCATTTGCAAAACACAGGCTCAGAATGTAAGAATTTTGGTGATAAAATCTTTTCTTTGCATGGAGAAGAATCAGTGCTGTGAATTTGCGCAAAATCTTACTTGATCTTTCTCTACTGTGTTTCTTTTGTTCCTCGTTACAGGGTCAAAGAAGAGCACACGTTTCAAATTCTGAAGCTTACGACCATGAACACAATCACTGTCTATGAACATGCTAACTTCCAAGGAATGTATAAGACATTTACTTCAGATGTTCCAAATCTGGTCAATGAAAACTTCAATGACTGCATCTCATCGGTGAAGATCGTTGGCCAGCCCTGGGTCCTGTACCAGCACCTGCACTATCAGGGACAAGCCGTACCCCTAGAGGAGGGAGAATATGCACAAGTTAGCATGAATGATGGGGCAACCTCTCTTAGGCTGATCACTGATGACCTGAGCAATCCACAGATCACAGTCTATGAGCATATCAATGGAGGGGGTAAGGCGTTAGTGCTGACTGCGGAGTCCAATCTCGCGTTTGGAGGCATGCATGATAATATATCCTCCCACAGAGTCCAGAGTGGAGCTTGGGCTCTGTACGAGCATATAAATAAAGGTGGAAGGTGCATTATAGCCAGGGCTGGTGAATATTTGGCGAATTACTGCACTATTGGTTTCAATGATCAAGTCTCCCATGTGTATCCTCTGCGCGGTGGAAAGTCCTCTGTGACAGCCACGATTCTGTGGGACAAGAAAAGGGTCGAGAGTGAAAGGAATGTTCAGATAGATCAGTATCATTACAAAAACCAATCAAGCGTTGAGCAGCAGTTCACTGCTACTTCTTCCAAAGAGTTTGAAAAATTTGTCTCCCATAGCTTTGAATTCAGCAATTCGACAACACTCACGGTGGGTACCTCATTTACCCTGAAAGGAGTGGTTGATATTAATACAGAGCTGTCCAACACCTTCACAGTGAAGAAAGGGCAGACTGAGTCATCCACCATGAGGAAAAAGACAGAGTTGAGCATGCCGGTGAAGGCTCCACCACGGTCGAATGTGACTGTCAGTTTCATGTGCAAGGAGGTTACAATCACAGTGCCGGTTGAGCTGAAAATCGTCCAGGGCGGTACAACTCGTATCGAAACCGGAACATACCGATGTCAATCTGGTACAGAAACCACTATTGATGTGCAGAGTCTTCCCGTAGCTTGATCGCAGTGGGAATCGCGCTATCTCACCTTAGCGCACTTGCCTTGACATTGGTTTGCTCTTTTTTCAGGGACTGTATTTTCCTTTAAAGTGAGATGCCTGAGAGGGATCCTTTCATTTATAGGTGCCTTGTACCCAGACATTGCTTCAAAAATCAACCTTAGTCAGGAGACTGTGGCTATGTACCCATCCCTTCTTCCTAGCCATCAAGGGTGTTCCTCCTTTAGTGGGATGGCCATACATTTAACCTCACCAGAAGCACAATCAATGCCATATTTGGACTTGATACTCACTGTCATCATGTTTCCTCAAAGTTTCAATCATTCAGATATATTTATGTGCAGTTCATTGATAGCACTGAATTTGAAGTAACTTTTTTTGATTTTCTTTGTAATATTTACTTCCATCATACTGCAGCTTAAACTGGTACATGAAGTGTTTCTATCATCTTATTTTAAGCCTAGTCAATTCACACAAATCATCGATTTCTAAACATCCTACAACTATGGTGAAGGTAGCGAAGATAACTAATGTAATAATTAAGTATTCATTTTTGTTTTCGCTTTACTACAATCTGCAATGCAAGTCAACGATCAGGGTTTGGATTCCTGTATGGTTATTTTTGTAATGCCTCCTGACTAAATAAACCTCAGTTGTGAGCAGTTCTGGTGTGCATGTGTCTCTTCTTTTCTTTTGCATTGGAGGCCTTCTCTGCCCACAACATTTACAAAGACATGTCTTAGAGAGGATAGTTTGAAGAGCACAGTCTCACTGACTGAAGCTTCCAAGAGACAGTGACAGTTTTAGAGAAGGAAAATGGTGTCTGTCTCCAAGAATACGTATCCCACATAATCTGTTATTTTATGCATTCGTCTCATTTTATTATTCACTCACAACAGTCTGGACAAAGATCCTTGTATGCTGCACATTCATACTCATGCACGTGGATATACTTGCAAAAACAATAAACAAAACTCACAAAACTACACAAAGAAATGCACACATATACCTTCCCAATCAAAAAAACACATACACACTGACACATGTAACCAGAAACATACACACATATGCAAAACTCTCTGTTAAACACAACACACACAGACACACACATACAGATATATAAACAGATATACACAAGCCTGCAAACTACTATCCAAATACACACAAACACACCAAATACCAACATAGAAATATAGACTGATATAGACACACACACATACACACAACAGAACAAAATAATACACAGACACAAAAACACACACAGTCCTAGAACTCTGAGCACATTATGGTTTGAACTTTGTTAAGACGTCTCAGGAATCCTAGATCTCCAGTCTGTGCCAACAACTCCTGATCTAGGACCTGATTAACTAAACTCTCTCCCTTACGGAGGCCGCCCCGCGAGTGTGTGTGCAATGAACATTGATCTGATTTGCCTTGACTTTCGTTCAGGTTATAATCCTCCCAAGTTGTAGACACCCTTTTAACTCTGTTTTAATACTTACATAATCATAAGGCGACCAGAACAAACGGCCTAATTTGCAAAACATGTTACAGGCTTCAGATGGTTCTAAATACAGAACGTTGTCCTTGATGAGTCTTGAGCCAGTGTTAAGACAGCTCTAGGCCCTGAAGGCATTCTTATGGCTGCCTGAAGCCAAGAAAACCTCTTGTTATCAGGCCTGAGAGCCACACAACTGTCTTAAACCCTGTAACTATAGCTGTACCCTGGAAGTGAACAATCATAGGTGTGGCGCTAATTGTTTTACTCCTACCAACTGTGATCGAAAACATCATAATTTGCAAAAGCCCAAATGATCTTCCAAAGAGGAACAGCTGAACAAGCTGATTGAATGCACAACCACTGACATCTTTAGCCATATTGCAAAGGGCCTAAAAAGTACATTGGAACGTATTTAAGGACTCTTTAAACATTTATTAACATGCAATTAATATCAGGGGTTGAGCAGAGAGAAAAAGATAAAAAATGTTATTCTGCATTGTATTTCGCTTCAACTGTTATTTTATCAAAAGCATATTGTAAAGGAGTACAACCAACAGCAATTCAAAGTTACAGTTTACTTTGAACAAAGAAAACGTTCACAATTACATTAAATAATAAGTACAATACATAACAAGTAAGAGGCCGACCAGGGCCGGACTGAGAACAGAAACCGGTCCTGGCAAACTTCTCAGCCTGGGGTCAAGGGGAGTGCAGCTGACCAGTTGGCGACGGCCGGTTTCGGCCGATTTTGTTACCGGGGGCCGACATTGCCGACCCCGGTAACAAAAACGGCCCACCAGGGGCCCAAAACCGGCCCCCACCCTAGCGGCCTACTGGGGAAACACCCGGTGCCCGCTATGGCCAGTCCGGCCCTGGGGCCAACTTCGATGCGGCTCGGAAGGCTCCGTTCCGAGCCGCATCGTAGTGGGCGGGTCGGATTACTTTCCGACCTTCTCATTACAATGGAGGATGTTGGAAAGGAAACCTTCTGGTCATTCAGGCTGGCATCGTATGGGCTCAGAGAGCCTGTCCACCAGTTGGAATCCAGCGAGTAATCTCAAGGACAGGCCTTCCCACCCTTGAGATTACGATAATGGATTCCGACATGGTTTCCATGCCGGTCTGTCTGACATGGAAACCATGTCGAAAAGCACCTTTAGGGTCCCCCAGTTGTGCCCACTTGGGTGCACCGGCACCGGGTGGAGGCCGAGGGGGCACCTACAGTCCCCCATGTTGATCCCTGCACCTTGTTGCAGGCCCCTTGAGGTGCCTGCCACGGGGTGCTGGGATGGGCTAGACCTCCCATTTTACTACAGGAGCATGCATTACAGCCGGTTTACAGTCGTAATGCATGCTCCTATATTAAAATGTAGAAATGCGACCAAACAGAATTTGGTAACATTCTAATGAGGCGGTCGCTCCCTTGACGGATGCAGTGTCGGGCGGAAGTGAGTCCGTCTGACATCGTCATGAGGGCCATAGTGTGTAAGAACCATCACAATTAAAATTCAACATACTAAAATGATCAACAATAGATTATTAGAATTTTTCCTCTTTGCATACAATTTACATAATAATCGTAACTACTGCACCACTCTCAAAGTTATTTATTATGACAAAATAATTCTAGCATATTTTCCTACTACTAGTAGAAATTCATGATTTCATTAAGTATGGACTAGCTGATCTTATGCACATGTTCCTATAATGGTATTTAACTCAGCAGCAATGATAGAAACATTACCTAATAAATATTACAATTTCCTAAAGGGAATTAATCAAATATAAGTTAGAGTATGCCCAGTAGCTTTATTTTAAGGTCTCACCTATGGATAACTTATCTTTCTGTTGTAGAACATTTAGGGTGTGATTTACAGTTCGGCGGATCGGTTACTCCATCACAAACATGACCGATATCCCATCTCACGTACTACAAGTGCCATTGTATATAATGTATATAATGTACTTTTGACACATCAAATCACATACCCGTCACGTGCGTAACGGAGTAACCCTCTTCTAAGCCAGCAAGATTCAAGCAAGTTGTATTTAAAAAAAAAATAATTACATAAGGCAAAATGCATAAGGTTAGTCAAGCAAATAAATCACTGAGAGGATAACATGAGGCTAAACACCTCTAAAATATACCAAGTATACCAGTGAGCACTCTGATATAGAGTCTACTTCTAAGAAGAAAAGGAAAATCATGGGCACACATTTCCAAAACAACACTTATAGATTTTTAACAACAGAGAATCAAGCCCTTAGAATGGTATTAAATGGATGTGATAATAAAGTTGCAATAATAACAAGCATTTGCAATGCAATCGGTTTCGCACCAGTGAGAGTTAGAGCTATTGGTGTTGTAAATTACAATGTATTTTGCCTATGTGTTTTGGCTTGGAGTGGAGTGGATGTATGCTTTGTGGAGTGGAATTATGTGGGTTGAATTGGAATTGTTAGTTGTGGAACTGTGTGTGGTGGAATTGTGTGGTGTGGAGTAAATTTGTGTAGGGGAATTAAGTGGTATAGTGTGCAGTGGATTTATGTGAATAGTAATTATGTGGTATTGAGTCTAATGTAATTATGTGTTGTGGGATTGTGTGTAATGGAATGTAATTATGTGGAATGGTATTTTGTGTTGTAGAGTGCTATAGTGGAATGTAATTATGTGGAGTGCTATTAAATTCAGTGGCATGATGTGGAATGTGTGGTATGGATTGGATGTATATGGTATGTTGTGCAGTTGTGTTGAGTTTAATAGTGTCGTTTGGTGCTGAAGTATATGGTGTGGAATGGAAATGTGTGGAGTTGAATTGTGTGGCATGAATCTGTTTCGTGTTGGGTGTAATTATACTGATTGAGATTATGTGGTATGGTCTTGAGAATCTATGTGGATTGTTGCTATGTGACAGTGATTTTATGTGGGGTCTCTGGATGTGGTATTGAGCAGAGTGTAAATAGGTGGAGTTGAATCATGTTGCATGTAGTGGTATTGGGTTGTGTTATGGTTCAACCTCATGTCAGTAATGTCACGTAATGTTATTGAAGCCATCCTGTTGTATATTAACTGGTCCCAGTCTCTAAGTTGAGGCCACCACAGGAATGAACACCTGGGAACAAAGCACTGGCAGCTATGCAAGTTAACGCGGCTATCTGCTCCAAGCAGTGCTTATCATGTTACCTATCACTGAGCTTGGCAACGCTGTACACACAACTTTCAAGATCCTTCAACATATGTGTTTGCTTTGCCTCCAGTATTTTGAAATTTTTTTCTCCTATGTTTTCAAAAATTAACAAACAAACATTGGCAATGCCAATAGCTTTACACTTGCATTCTAAAGACAAGACCTATTGACTTTGCAATGATTATTAAGGTAGGTGTGGCTATGGTAGTGGCTCTAGAAGGCACCCCAAATAGAAATCCTCCATGGACTGCAAGAACTACTACTTTGTGGAAAAGTTCATTTTACAAGTCAAGAGAGAGGAAAGTGGTCGGGATACTGCACTGGACCAACTCCCTGATGCGCGTTTGCCATAAAACCCAGAAGCCTCAAGTATGAGGCATATCAATGAATACTGGTAGCAGTCCCTTTAACATATGGCCTCACAGGTTTACATAACTCATACTAATCCACCTTGGCAAATAATTGAGCAAACTACGAGGCATAACAGAGGCAGATGAAACCACTGCAAACTCAGGGTTTGTGGCAACAGTGTTCATTAGTGAGCAGAATAGGTTCCAAAAAACCAGAGAAAAGCTATCACCTCTCAGTGGGTACCACACAGGTAGCATTTGATGTTGAATATGCTTTGGAGAAGTGTGGCTCAATGGTTAGAGCGGCAGACCCTGATGCAGAGGACTGGCCCGGGACCAGGGTTCAATTCCCGCCTCAGCGGGTCTTGGGCTCAATTTCCTCGGACCTGATAATTCTTACCTCGGTGCCTATTCTAATCATGGGTCCCACTCTGCAACTCTGGGCAATAGCTTGCTTAATCACAACGGCCCCAGCAGCGCTGGGATGCCTGGCTACACCTTGGGGGTGCCCAGGAGTGGGCATTTCACAGGGAAAATCCAGGAAGGGTTCCACAGCGGTATGCGTACAGTGCCAAGATGCCTCAGGGTATAAGTGCGCTATACAAGTACGCATTCATTCATTTAATTTAATTTAGTATGAGACAAATCAAGCCTAGGTTGATTAACTGAAAGAAAACTTGTGATATCACCGCTCTGACAAAGCTGCACACTCAAAAAGTCCTGTAGGAGGGGGAGGAAGTATTGAACAGTCACCTATATTGTTTGTAGACCAGAAGCATCACGTAGGAGTTGCAAGACAGGTAAGTTGCCAGACTGGGTAGAACAGAGCAAGTCATGCTCACTGCTTCAAAGAATACCTATGGGATGCACAGCCAGTAAAACATTCCCTACTCTAGGCAGATATCTGGAAAAACTATATGGAGGATGAGTGTCGGGCAATGGGATGGTGATGGAAAGAGGTCACCCACCTAAGATACCTTAGCACACATCACTGACATAGGTGGGTTGGTGAAAAATAACAGTTGCCATGGAGAGAACTTTACAGCAAAAAGACATCACAGGCCTTGGTTTTCATGTATAAAGAGAGTGAGTCCATATTGACAGAAGCAGGGCTTTCAATGGGCAGGTCCTGTCCAGCACTGGGTAACTTTACAATTGTATACATTTTAAGACGTTTGTAGAGAAATGTAACTTCACGCAATTTGCTCTTTTTTTAAATAGTGTTTGTAAAATTGTTATGGTTTTAATTATCTGAACAATAAATACATTATTATTGATCTTATTATTATTCATGAAACATAAAGGAATTGCAACTAATGAAAATAAAGAGCATTTATTGACCCCCCCCCCCCCCAAAAAAAACTGCACTTCTTTATTTTGAAAAGGAGAGTAACCGGCACTTCTGAGCACGTCCGTAATACATTTAATGGGTGCGAATGGGTACTTATCAGGAGCAAACAGGTACTCTAAGTAGCTGCCCTTTCATATGTCCATTTAGAGCAATGCACAGGACAGCACCCTTCCTGGCACCGCGTTTAATGAGGGGCAATGTGAAGTGCCTGGGGATAGCCCAATAACGAACATCCAGTGTCTCTGTGAGAGAATCTAGCAGTAAGCCTGCATTAGTAATAGCAAACATCTGATGGATGGACAAACCTAAAAGAGGATGAAGACAGCCCGAGAGAGCAGATATAGCATATTTTATCTGCCCAAAATCTTTGCTATCCCACTTCCATGGTTTTGTGGGTATTAACCTTAGTAGAAACACATTCCCCTGACTTATCCAGTTAGGATACCCCAACAAATAAGAGCTAATCCAAGCCAGCGCAGATCCACCCTCTCCTATGTTTTCCAGATGATGTAAGAGGATGGATTGAGACACCATATCAAAGGCCGCGGATAAATCAAGGAGTGTGAGTACGACTTCTTTCCCGTGGTCCACTGCCAACTTGATGGTGTCAGTGACCTCCACTAAGGTGGTCTCTGTACTGAAACACATATTCACAAACAGAAGTAGTTGGGGTCACACCATCCAGCTTCTCATAGCGGTTGCAGTATTTGACTTTTGGGGGGTCCAATTGAGTTTAGTACATATTGCTTTATGTGCACTGCAGTCCATGACAATTAGTACCCCAGATTCTTCTATGTCTCTGATATGAAGAGCGGTGCTTAAGTTGAGCCGGTTGTTTCCGGCGCTCAGCACGGCACTCAATTGGTTTCCAGTGCTCAGCACTTAATTGTCAACACCGCACTTAGGACAGTCTGCCAGGTGGGGGGCGCTGCTCATCTAATTTAGAGATGAGCAGAACAAGAGTTGTTTATGAATATTATATACATGAAAAAATACAAATGCCTGCCTCCCAGGCATTCCTTTAGCTTTGGGGACATGGAATAATCTGAACTCTTGGACTTGCAGGGGTGCCTGCCATGTTGTGCTTTGTAATGCATTGCATGTATCTTCAGCATTGCGGTGGGTGGTGCATTCAGCACCGCCCGCCGCAATGCTGAAGATACAGTATGGGCCCGCCACTGTGGCGGGCGCATTCTAATGCCCCCAACAGGACTTTCCATTATGGGGGACGGTCCCAAGACACGACAGGATGACGGGCGAACACTGCTGCTTTAGGCTTAAGAAGTCACACACCTACATTTTTCAAATGTCTGTGACCCCATATGTTAGCAGAAAATGTGTCTTAAAGTGACATGCCAGCTGCAGCTCTAGCACAGCATTAAATGTACATGCAGTGCACTGTTCTAGCAACGTTTTCAAGGTCTACGCAGTGCACTGTTCAAGCACAGCACTGACGAGCTATGCAGTGCTTTGTACTTGCCCAGCAATTAGGTTCAATGCAGTGCACTCCACTACCAGAGCATTAAAGATCTATGCATGTAATCTTCTAGCACAGAGTTAAAGATCTACAGGGTGCACAGTAGAAAAGACAAAATGCTGCTTTATGCATTGCACTGCTCTACAGAAGTACTGAAATGTGCAGTGGCACACTATACAGTGCACCGCAGATCTGTGCAGTGCATTGCAGATTTGTGCAGCAGACTAGACTGGAGGGCGAGCACTGACTTTGCAGTGCACTGTAACAACGGAGCTAGCTTTGAGGGCCTGTACAATGCATTGTAGTATGACATTACCGGATATCATTGTGCAGTGTCCTAGGACAACATTTAAGATGTATGCAGTAGACTATGCCAGGGGGTTCACTCGTCCACTAACTCAATTTTTGGACATTCTACCTGATGATACACCTGCATATCTATCAGATATGCATTAATTTAAACACTTAAAGTTCGCTTTCTTCCATGCCTGATTTACGTGTGTGTGTCTGTGATAGTTTAGCTGCGACAGATGGCACCAGATGATGCAAGGTGTAAACACCCAGCACAATAAAGCTAACACTCTGCTGAGATTTCATTTCCAGCACCTCTTCGCCCATATCTTCTTGCGGAAGGACATTTAATCTGCTTGGCATTCACGGGTGGATGACACATCATTGCACCGTAAATCTACGAGGCACTGCATGAAACACCAACCATGATAACTTCGATTTTATGCACGAAACATGATGCTTTAAAGAACAATCACCTCAGAACTAGCACTGTGAAATACATAGCACAAGGGTGAGTGTGTACAGTGCACTGCTGCCCTCGTGTGTCTATTCAGGAAAACTACAGCAACAGAGAGTTGTAATGAAATAGAATGCAGAAGGAAGCAAGATAAAGGCACGCTCGCAGGCGCCCCTGCCAATACTTCCAAAATGTTCTATATTTTTTGTTGTTGCACATTTATATAGTGCAAACTAACCCGAAGCATTGAACAAGATAAATGCCCATCCACCGAAACTTGCAGATAAGCACATATCAACTTTGTTATATGCAGATGATGTTATTCTTTTAAGCAGAACAAAGGTAGGCTTACAAAGGTTAATTACACGTATACAGGAGTACGCAATAAAAAAATTAACATGGTAATAAATGAATCCAAATCTAAAGTTATGGTTGTCTCAAAAAATCCAAGAAGGAAATACAATATGAAATGGTTCTTAGGTAAGGAAAAACTGGAGCAAAGTAAAACCTATGGATACCTAGGACTGGTTTTTGATGACAATGGTAGCTTTAAACCCCAGAAATTGGACATCGCCCGGAAGGCGAACTCCCTAACAGGTGCATTTGGTATGATAAAAAAATCCACCAGCAATTTAACCTACCAGCCGCTACTCAAAGTCATATCTGCAAAATTGCTACCTTCCCTAACCTATGGCAGTGAAGCATTGAACGGAAAGGACCCAATAACAATAAACAAAGAAATCTCGTAAACTTTTCGATCCTTTTGCTGTTTACCTAAAAATGCCTCACAGTCCCAAATTAGACTAGAATTTGGCTTGAACAACCAACTACATGCTCGGATGGGTAACACAATTAAAGTATGGTATAGGGTAAAAAATGACAAGGACAATTTAATCTCGAAGCTTTTATGGAAAGAAGTAGAGGGCAATAGTAAATTATCTGTCTGGAAGTATCTCGAGAAGGCTTTGGATGAATTTGGGCTTAAGGAGATTTGGATGACCACTATTCTTCATGAATCTTTAAAAAAATTGTAAATAAGACAACTGATATTTTATCTGTAATAAGTGAAAAAGAGTCTCTGGTCAAAAGGAAACATGCTTGGTCTATAATAAACAGTTACAAAAAAAAGAGCCCGCAACAATATTTGAATACAGCTTGGACGTGGAAATATAAAAATATATTCATGAAAGCCCGGTTCGGAATCCTGCCCTGAGAATCTCATGCACTGCCATGGAAAAAGCTTGAAAATAATATATCATGTCGGCTGTGTAACACAGAAGAAGAAAATATCATATATCTATTGTGCCTCTGCCCAGAACAAAAAAATGAAAGATTAACACTTTTAAAAAGGCACTTCAATGAAAGATCAATAAGGACATGTAGACAAGCACTAATCCAATGTCTTTGCTTGGAAGATATACATATTAACTCTGCCCTCTCAAAATTCTTAACAAGTGTATGGAAAAAACTGGAATTTTTAAAGCATTAACTATTATACTGTTTATATTTCTGAATTTTTAACATTATGAAATTATCGCTTATTTTTTTTTTTTAATTATCGCCCTTTTACTGTATTACTATAACTGAAATTTTATATTGTGCATTCTCTTTTGGTAAAGATTTTAAATAATCAATCAATAAACATATCACTCATGATATAGTGCGTACTCGACCTGAAGGTATTGGAGCGCTTTACAAGAGCATCGGTTTTCCATGACACATTCATGTACGGGGAGATTAAGGGCCATATGCAGGTAATTTAGAATGCAATTTCAGGGTTGTAAGGGTGTCAATAGGACACCCTTTTGCACCCCTGAAATTAACATGTGTGCACATGTGGTCCACATACATGCCCTAAGGGCATGATTGTGACCCACATGGCACTTTGAAAAACGCCAAAAAGTGCATTTTTCAAAGAAATGGCAAAATACCACCTACCTGAAGTTGTTGGTATTTTGCTATTCCTTAAGCCAAAATTTACACAACTTGGGTGCTTCCTACATTGCATTTAAGGAATCGCAATTTGCGATTCCTTAAATGCAATAACAAAATAAGGAATCGCAAATTTTGCAGTTCCTTATTTTGCATGTGGGTTTTTGTCTCCTACATAGCACAATGCCCTAATTGCGATTGCAAATGCTGAAATTCTGCAAATTTCAGCATTTGCAAGCGCAATTAAGCTTCCTACATATGGCCCAAAGTGATTTGCCCAGAATCACAGGATGTGGACGCAACCCCGATGCTCGAACGCTGGTTTCCAGCACCAAAGTCGGCAGTCCAACCCACGGACCACATCCACAAAGTAATCGAACAGAGCGCCTACAGTGCAAGCGCTGTTTAGGCTCGACCTAAAAAGTGAAGGATGGAATGTTTAAATACATTCCTGCCACGGGTAATTGCTCGCGCCTTATCCTAGACCATTGTTATTTTGCACAGCATGCCACGTCAGTTGGACCCAGAGATATGCAAACCAGTATTGACTCTGCTCCAATAGGAGTACTCAGTACAAACTGCCAAGCTGGGACCTCCTTGAAGATGAACACAAAGCCAAGACTGCTTTTGCCTTTTTTTGGGCTCATCAGTCGGGTATTGCTTGCTGGACTGGGAAGGTTAATTAAAATTGACGAGGGAAAAGGAACAGCACCACCTGAAAGACATAGACAGCGAGTTAAGAGGCAGCAGAGAAGACAGGCACTAGAGTAAACCAATGGTAAGTAGCAGGTGGGTAGAAGTTTTTTATTTCTTACAATTGGTCTTGCAGACAGCAAATGCGCGCTGAAGCTCGAACGAAAAACACTCTGCTGCTCTCGAGGCTTGATCGATGCTACATAAGTACCAAAGTCAATTTACGTCTTCAGTGGGGTGTCGGTATGAACGGCGATGTCAGGGGCGGCTCTAGGCTCATGGCGGCCCTGGGCAGGGAGCGTAGGTAGGGGGCCCCAGAAGAGGGGGTCCTGGCGGGGCCCCGGAAGAGAGGGGGGTCAGGGTGTTTGGAAGTGGAAGAGAGCCGGAGGCTGCCAAATCCCTGCCAGGGGCCGCCACGCAAATATGTATGCATCCTCAGAGGATTATTATATTAAGGATATATATTGGCGTGGCGGCCCCTGGGGTTTGGCGGCCCTGTGCAGGTGCACAACTTGCACATGCCTAAGGCCACCCCTGGCTATTGACTCAACAAGAGTGAGCGGGTGGGCCTGTGCTTTCTAAATGTCGCTATTATTTTATTAAAGTCCTACAGTCAGTGTGTGCCGGTGCAATAAAATGGCAGTACGACGAATATCAAAGCTGTGTAATTTTAAATCCACCTCACAACTCTTTAATCAAACACCAGACACTCTTACTCTTCCATGGTTCTGCTTTTCCCCTTTTCCGTCTTCCTCTTCCTCCATCTCTCTGCATTCTGTGTTTTTCCTCACCTACAATCGGCAAATGACATTTCTGATGCGGAAAGAAGGAGTGCCAATGCCAGTAGCCGCCACCAGCAGGCAACCACCGCCCCAAATTAGGCATTGGCTGCACCTGACTTTCTTTTGCTGTGCAGTAGGTTTTATAATACAGAGAGCGCCCTGAAACCTGTGCGAGGGCGAGATTGTAGATCTCTATCTTATCACTCTAGATCTAAACCCCGTTCTGGTCAACTGAACCTTTATTGCCTGTCTTTGAGGAAAGAAAGTGCATCCAATACCAGGTTAACTTTGCTAATAATGGACTCAACTCAGAAAAACCACAAACTACTTCTAGCTTTTAAAGATTTATTATAAGGTTAAGGTTAACTGCAAGTACAGGCATCTCAGAATGAGATTCAAAAGATATACGGGCACCACTACATACATGTGCTCCCGAAAAGCTCTTAAGCGAGCAAAGAACACTACAAGCACAAGTTCTAAAATCAAAAGGGCTGCAAGCATAGACACGTATTGTGATCTCTCCGTCATTTACAGCAGGAAGGAAAGGTTCAGGTTAGGCTGTCCCTACCCTGCTCTGGATGGTATCCCTACTTAAAAGAATCCCAACCTACCAAAGGTGTCAGTTGTGAATGATTCCCTAAGGAAAGCACCCACTCTTAGTATCTAGATGAAAACCTATAATCGCCAGTCATGACCCCTCTCTGCCTACCCATCCGCTCTCTAAAGGGTCCTCAGGCATCTGCTCTAACTCCACCCCGGGGTGCTGACCCTAATACAAAACACAACATTATTTGAGACGCCCCTTGTGAGACGCCCCTCACGTGGTGTCTCTCCTGGCTTTTTCCATGATGTTCTTCTTTTGGGCCTCGTGCGTTAGCGTTGACCTTGCTTCTCAGACTCTTCTCCGGCCCGCCGATACCCCCTAAAACATTCCTGAACCCTCCTCCGTGTCTGCGCCGATCTATGAACAAACTCTATTCATCCAATTATTAATTGGATCCCCCTCACATTTGCAGACAGACATCCATAGCTGAATCTTCATTCTCATAGACGTCTAACAGAAGCTTGCAACATTTTCCCCTGACACAGTTCGGCCTGTACCAGTACGTGCAAATCAAAAATCCTTTCATCATTTCAGGCCTACAACCCTTTCGCGAGTTAACTAGAATAACACGTTATCTTCTTTCTCTTAGCATAATAAGAAAACACATCTATGGAATATAAGTCTAATGAATAAACAAATCAATGTAACATTAGTGCAATCCATGTATATGAAAGCAATCCTCGTTTCTGAACCCTTCTGGCCTAGCCATAAGGCCCGTTCCCTTCCATGCCTTACAGCATGATTTCTCCCATTAGCAGCTACATAACATGGATCCTGATTAAACACTTCTAATAAGAGTATACATTTTCAAACATGTTGCATTAGTTCCGCTTCTATATGAAATCTCTAAATTAACTACACATTTCAAGGTATATATGAATATATTTTCAGCACTCATGGCATTTCTCTTTATGAATTGTGCTTACTACTAGCGATTATAGTGCACTCATACATTTTGTTCAGTTTGCGCTCTCTCAGTTCCCCCCTTTGATGACCTCTAGGGGTCATCACCAACAGTTAAACTGAACTAATGGCTAATGCCCCTCGTTTCTGCGTTTCCAGAGCCCTCAGACTCCGGTACTGATTATCTTGCATTGCAGCCAATCTCTGTAACTGCTCTTTCCTGGATCTCTCCAATCTATTTGATCTATACCATTGGTATGACCTCACCAGTCCCCACAACAGGATCACACAGATCACTATTATGATGATAGGTTTCAGCACATACCACACAAAGCTCTTCCCTAGGTTGGCGAACCAACCTCCAACTTCGCCCATTCCATGACCCACCTTTTCCCAAACATTTACTTTGGTTAGGTCTTCGATCTCCTTGTGAATATTAGTTATATTCATAATGACCTTCTCAAGAGGTTTTGAATTGTCTGGAATGTAAGTGCAACATTCCTGGACCTTCAAAGCCTTACAGACTCCGCCCTCTTTTGCTAGCAGGACGTCTAATGCAAGACGGTTTTGAAGCACCATGGCCCTTATCGACTGCATCTCTCCTTCCACCAGCATTAAGGATCTAGCAGTGCTGGCAGACAACCTGTCTACGACTGTTGCCAGTCGCCTAATTTTGACATCATTGAGGATCAGTCCTAAGATAGGAAATGCAGCTCCAAATATATCTCCAACTAATTCTGCATCTCCCACCTCTCTTCTCCCTCTCTTCGAGGCCTTGCCCTCGATGATCTCTAAGTCTTGAGTATGGTATATTTTGGGAAAGACAATTGCCAAGTAGCATGATCCATACCAATTATCAGGTAGTCTCACGTAGGCATTTCTTCCACATACAAAATATACATTTGGAATCACTTGCATTCCTTTCAAGAAATCCTTTGTGTAATATTCTAAGTTGAAAGCATGTTCACAACTGACTTCCCCTACGAATACATTTTCGTAATACGTTTTGCTTCTATGAAGACATAACTTCCCTCTCTGTGTCTTATCCAAAGCTATTGGACCACTACTACCCTTCCTCTTGTGTGCCTTCTCTTCCTCGGTCCAATCTGTTTTCCATTGTCCTGATTTCTTCAAAATCTTTTGCCTTCTATACCGATCATCCACCTGCCCTATAAACTTCTTTTCGACTTCTGACACCTTGCATGTCAGGTTATTTCTGCGGGCATGTGAAGTATCTAAGGTAACCCAAGGAATGAAGAACTTGGCCAATCTGTCTTCACTCTTCCAGTAGTCCCACTTATTCATCTGCTTATAATTTGGGACTTCTGGTAACACGGAATCATAGTTAGAGAAATAATACTCAAAACTATCTCTTCCGTAAAATATGCTAAGCAATAAGCTACATGTAATGCCATATGTCAACGGGAGGTGATGATATCTAATGCCTTCATCTACAGACGCCGGCAATTGCATGCAGACATAACAGTCTTTGACCTCCATGGCATCCACATATTCATACAAAAGTTTAGCATAAGCATTTGACCTATAGTCACCTTGGGACTCATCCATGTGTAACCTGCGGGCTTCTGCTGCTAATAACGCTTTCTCCTGTATGTTTTCCCCTTTCTTACCAGCAACAGTGGGTTTTGGTGTCACCACAGACTTCTCGTCTGATCCCCTTTCCTCACTCTCATGTCCCTTAACGTATGATACAATAACTACTAAAGCTATTAAGAGTATCACTCCTACTATTAGTGTGCCTATTATACATTTAGCTCTACGGGTTGGACTACCGGCCTCCATTTCTTCCGACAGTATGGTTCCCTCTCTCCGTTTTAATTTCGAAATTCTTTTCTCCTTCTTTGTTCCTTTACAGTCTCTCTTGATCTTTCAGTCTTTAGAACCATACAATTGAAAGCTGGCAATCCCCTTTGCAAAGTCCCTTAAAGTTTGAACACAGACAACCCTAGCCCTTCTCCGTCAGCTTATAGGAGGGTCCCTAAGATTCTCTGCTTCCTGGGCGCTAGGTAATCTTCTTTTTCTTGCTTATTTACAAAAGTCTTTAAGCATCTACAATGAGTTTCGAGCCTGCGGCTTGAATAGCATAGTTCAATATTTCCAGGCGAAGAGTGTGCTCTTCATGGCTTGTTATCTTTGTTCCAAAGTCAGGGAATTGCAATTCAGTGAAAAACATGTGCTTTAACTTGCTCAGGCGGGGAGGGTTGGGGAGTGTGAAAGTTAGTGACCCTTCTGCTTCGACTCCGAGCACTAACAGCTGTACTTCCACAGTGATGATGGGCTCAGAGCTGGACACCACCACCACTCGTATCCTCCCTGTCTCCCTCTCCAAAGACATTTGTCGCCAGATATGTCCACTCAGGAGTGGCGTATCTTCTGCTGGGCACACGTACTCTTCCTGACCTTCGTAGATCTGGTGCTTCAGCGCCCTGCGCACCTTCCTCCGGGTCTGAGCCCTCCGATATTGGAGCAAGGGTTCTCTCTGGAGTTGACCTCAGGCTAGAACTCCTTCTTTGTGGCCAACTGGCTTCTCCACGTACCCTTCTGCTCCTTCTCCTTCTGGTCTGTTCACGCTCTCTTTCAGACTGGTCGGTGTCTGATTCGTACTCCCAGCTACTTCCTCCTTCAGTAGCGTCGTCTGTTTCGCTGTTGTACTGACCGTCCTCAGCTTGGTCAGACTCGTTCCCTGCTTCTTCTTGCACCTCTACAGCTTGGCTAGCCCCCTCTATGGCTTCTCGGTCCACAGCTGGACTTCCATCCGAGAGAGGAGCTGTTTCTTCCAGAGGTGCTGGAACCCTCCGCGTATGAGACGCGTGGATCCAATTGGGCAGGCCTCCCACCTTCACTGCGGTGTTCGTGATCAGGATGATCTGATAGGGTCCACGCCACCGAACATCCAGGCAGTTTCTCCTCACGTGTTTCTTCACAAGCACCCAGTCTCCAGGGTACAGGTCATGGCACAGGTCCTGGCACGATGGAACCTCGGCAGCCTGCACCGATCGTTTCACCCTTTCTTGTCGTCTATTCAGGTTCCTCTCGTGCGCTGCCCTAATCCATGCATTGAGAGCTTCAAACTGGGTCGGTCTAGGCATAGGTCTCATTGAGGTCATGACTGCTTTTAATCGGTGTAGCACCTCTAATCTGAACGTCCCGTACTTTGGGAACGTTAGTTCCTCATTTCCTTCCGTAATTTTACTCCACTCTGAAATCCACATTATCGTGTGCAGCCCAACATTTGCTGCCATATAATAAGCCGGTGTACCCTCCGGCGGGGCTTCTTCCCTATCATAAGATCTCCGTCTCTCTCTTTTAAACGCCGCTCTTAACCATTTAAAACATTTCATGATTAAACGTACAATTTCCGACCTCGCTATACTGTTTACTTCCTGATGACAATCCACCAATCCTAGCGCGGCTTTGCTAACTGGCCTATCACAGCGCGGTCTTGCTCTGGCCGGCCAATCCCAGCGCGGCACTTCCTGACGTCACTCGCCTCCGCTTCGCAGCAGCACCCCTCCTTTCTCAGCTCGTCTCCCGGTCACACATGCGTCCCATTCATACACCGAAAAATGACTACTTCCGACCAAGCCGTCACTTTCCTTGACTGTACGTCCACAGTCTATCTGTAATTGTCACCCCAACTGACGAAATGTCATCCGTCTCTCTGATAGGTTGCTTACACACAGTAACTTCCGACCAGCGTCCGTTACTCACGCACTCACACTTACGTTCCCCCTATCACGGTCCTGCGGGCGATCAATGGTACCTCATGACCCCCTTCACACTGGTTGACAATTACTCTGGGTGTCCGATACACCCGAACCACTTAAGCTCTCTTTGAACTTAAGATTTTCACCGGTTGCGAGCGCTCACAACCTGTTCCACAGTCACTCTACAGGCATTCAACTCCGCCAGACATTACAACATAGATACAACACAAAAACACCGCAATCTAACATGCATGACCCTTTATACTCACTCTCGACCGATACTGCTGCTTTTCTGTCTCACGTCATCCGGACCTTCTTCGGCATGCGGTTCTTCCGATCATCGATCTCTAGGGGCCTTGATGTAATCTAACCTGGCCTAGATCACCTTCCTCAAGAAGGCAACCATCCTCTATAGCTACCAACTGCGAGGGCGAGATTGTAGATCTCTATCTTATCACTCTAGATCTAAACCCCGTTCTGGTCAACTGAACCTTTATTGCCTGTCTTTGAGGAAAGAAAGTGCATCCAATACCAGGTTAACTTTGCTAATAATGGACTCAACTCAGAAAAACCACAAACTACTTCTAGCTTTTAAAGATTTATTATAAGGTTAAGGTTAACTGCAAGTACAGGCATCTCAGAATGAGATTCAAAAGATATACGGGCACCACTACATACATGTGCTCCCGAAAAGCTCTTAAGCGAGCAAAGAACACTACAAGCACAAGTTCTAAAATCAAAAGGGCTGCAAGCATAGACACGTATTGTGATCTCTCCGTCATTTACAGCAGGAAGGAAAGGTTCAGGTTAGGCTGTCCCTAGCCTGCTCTGGATGGTATCCCTACTTAACAGAATCCCAACCTACCAAAGGTGTCAGTTGTGAATGATTCCCTAAGGAAAGCACCCACTCTTAGTATCTAGATGAAAACCTATAATCGCCAGTCATGACCCCTCTCTGCCTACCCATCCGCTCTCTAAAGGGTCCTCAGGCATCTGCTCTAACTGCACCCCGGGGTGCTGACCCTAATACAAAACACAACATCATTTGAGACGCCCCTTGTGAGACGCCCCTCACGTGGTGTCTCTCCTGGCTTTTTCCATGATGTTCTTCTTTTGGGCCTCGTGCGTTAGCGTTGACCTTGCTTCTCAGACTCTTCTCCGGCCCGCCGATACCCCCTAAAACATTCCTGAACCCTCCTCCGTGTCTGCGCCGATCTATGAACAAACTCTATTCATCCAATTATTAATTGGATCCCCCTCACATTTGCAGACAGACATCCATAGCTGAATCTTCATTCTCATAGACTTCTAACAGAAGCTTGCAACATTTTCCCCTGACACAGTTCGGCCTGTACCAGTACGTGCAAATCAAAAATCCTTTCATCATTTCAGGCCTACAACCCTTTCGCGAGTTAACTAGAATAACACGTTATCTTCTTTCTCTTAGCATAATAAGAAAACACATCTATGGAATATAAGTCTAATGAATAAACAAATCAATGTAACATTAGTGCAATCCATGTATATGAAAGCAATCCTCGATTCTGAACCCTTCTGGCCTAGCCATAAGGCCCGTTCCCTTCCATGCCTTACAGCATGATTTCTCCCATTAGCAGCTACATAACATGGATCCTGATTAAACACTTCTAATAAGAGTATACATTTTCACACATGTTGCATTAGTTCCACTTCTATATGAAATCTCTAAATTAACTACACATTTCAAGGTATATATGAATATATTTTCAGCACTCATGGCATTTCTCTTTATGAATTGTGCTTACTACTAGCGATTATAGTGCACTCATACATTTTGTTCAGTTTGCGCTCTCTCAGTTCCCCCCTTTGATGACCTCTAGGGGTCATCACCAACAGTTAAACTGAACTAATGTCTAATGCCCCTCGTTTCTGCGTTTCCAGAGCCCTCAGACTCCGGTACTGATTATCTTGCATTGCAGCCAATCTCTGTAACTGCTCTTTCCTGGATCTCTCCAATCTATTTGATCTATACCATTGGTATGACCTCACCAGTCCCCACAACAGGATCACACAGATCACTATTATGATGATAGGTTTCAGCACATACCACACAAAGCTCTTCCCTAGGTTGGCGAACCAACCTCCAACTTCGCCCATTCCATGACCCACCTTTTCCCAAACATTTACTTTGGTTAGGTCTTCGATCTCCTTGTGAATATTAGTTATATTCATAATGACCTTCTCAAGAGGTTTTGAATTGTCTGGAATATAAGTGCAACATTCCTGGACCTTCAAAGCCTTACAGACTCCGCCCTCTTTTGCTAGCAGGACGTCTAATGCAAGACGGTTTTGAAGCACCATGGCCCTTATCGACTGCATCTCTCCTTCCACCAGCATTAAGGATCTAGCAGTGCTGGCAGACAACCTGTCTACGACTGTTGCCAGTCGCCTAATTTTGACATCATTGAGGATCAGTCCTAAGATAGGAAATGCAGCTCCAAATATATTTCCAACTAATTCTGCATCTCCCACCTCTCTTCTCCCTCTCTTCGAGGCCTTGCCCTCGATGATCTCTAAGTCTTGAGCATGGTATATTTTGGGAAAGACAATTGCCAAGTAGCATGATCCATACCAATTATCAGGTAGTCTCACGTAGGCATTTCTTCCACATACAAAATATACATTTGGAATCACTTGCATTCCTTTCAAGAAATCCTTTGTGTAATATTCTAAGTTGAAAGCATGTTCACAACTGACTTCCCCTACGAATACATTTTCGTAATACGTTTTGCTTCTATGAAGACATAACTTCCCTCTCTGTGTCTTATCCAAAGCTATTGGACCACTACTACCCTTCCTCTTGTGTGCCTTCTCTTCCTCGGTCCAATCTGTTTTCCATTGTCCTGATTTCTTCAAAATCTTTTGCCTTCTATACCGATCATCCACCTGCCCTATAAACTTCTTTTCGACTTCTGACACCTTGCATGTCAGGTTATTTCTGCGGGCATGTGAAGTATCTAAGGTAACCCAAGGAATGAAGAACTTGGCCAATCTGTCTTCACTCTTCCAGTAGTCCCACTTATTCATCTGCTTATAATTTGGGACTTCTGGTAACACGGAATCATAGTTAGAGAAATAATACTCAAAACTATCTCTTCCGTAAAATATGCTAAGCAATAAGCTACATGTAATGCCATATGTCAACGGGAGGTGATGATATCTAATGCCTTCATCTACAGACGCCGGCAATTGCATGCAGACATAACAGTCTTTGACCTCCATGGCATCCACATATTCATACAAAAGTTTAGCATAAGCATTTGACCTATAGTCACCTTGGGACTCATCCATGTGTAACCTGCGGGCTTCTGCTGCTAATAACGCTTTCTCCTGTATGTTTTCCCCTTTCTTACCAGCAACAGTGGGTTTTGGTGTCACCACAGACTTCTCGTCTGATCCCCTTTCCTCACTCTCATGTCCCTTAACGTATGATACAATAACTACTAAAGCTATTAAGAGTATCACTCCTACTATTAGTGTGCCTATTATACATTTAGCTCTACGGGTTGGACTACCGGCCTCCATTTCTTCCGACAGTATGGTTCCCTCTCTCCGTTTTAATTTCGAAATTCTTTTCTCCTTCTTTGTTCCTTTACAGTCTCTCTTGATCTTTCAGTCTTTAGAACCATACAATTGAAAGCTGGCAATCCCCTTTGCAAAGTCCCTTAAAGTTTGAACACAGACAACCCTAGCCCTTCTCCGTCAGCTTATAGGAGGGTCCCTAAGATTCTCTGCTTCCTGGGCGCTAGGTAATCTTCTTTTTCTTGCTTATTTACAAAAGTCTTTAAGCATCTACAATGAGTTTCGAGCCTGCGGCTTGAATAGCATAGTTCAATATTTCCAGGCGAAGAGTGTGCTCTTCATGGCTTGTTATCTTTGTTCCAAAGTCAGGGAATTGCAATTCAGTGAAAAACATGTGCTTTAACTTGCTCAGGCGGGGAGGGTTGGGGAGTGTGAAAGTTAGTGACCCTTCTGCTTCGACTCCGAGCACTAACAGCTGTACTTCCACAGTGATGATGGGCTCAGAGCTGGACACCACCACCGCTCGTATCCTCCCTGTCTCCCTCTCCAAAGACATTTGTCGCCAGATATGTCCACTCAGGAGTGGCGTATCTTCTGCTGGGCACACGTACTCTTCCTGACCTTCGTAGATCTGGTGCTTCAGCGCCCTGCGCACCTTCCTCCGGGTCTGAGCCCTCCGATATTGGAGCAAGGGTTCTCTCTGGAGTTGACCTCAGGCTAGAACTCCTTCTTTGTGGCCAACTGGCTTCTCCACGTACCCTTCTGCTCCTTCTCCTTCTGGTCTGTTCACGCTCTCTTTCAGACTGGTCGGTGTCTGATTCGTACTCCCAGCTACTTCCTCCTTCAGTAGCGTCGTCTGTTTCGCTGTTGTACTGACCGTCCTCAGCTTGGTCAGACTCGTTCCCTGCTTCTTCTTGCACCTCTACAGCTTGGCTAGCCCCCTCTATGGCTTCTCGGTCCACAGCTGGACTTCCATCCGAGAGAGGAGCTGTTTCTTCCAGAGGTGCTGGAACCCTCCGCGTATGAGACGCGTGGATCCAATTGGGCAGGCCTCCCACCTTCACTGCGGTGTTCGTGATCAGGATGATCTGATAGGGTCCACGCCACCGAACATCCAGGCAGTTTCTCCTCACGTGTTTCTTCACAAGCACCCAGTCTCCAGGGTACAGGTCATGGCACAGGTCCTGGCACGATGGAACCTCGGCAGCCTGCACCGATCGTTTCACCCTTTCTTGTCGTCTATTCAGGTTCCTCTCGTGTGCTGCCCTAATCCATGCATTGAGAGCTTCAAACTGGGTCGGTCTAGGCATAGGTCTCATTGAGGTCATGACTGCTTTTAATCGGTGTAGCACCTCTAATCTGAACGTCCCGTACTTTGGGAACGTTAGTTCCTCATTTCCTTCCGTAATTTTACTCCACTCTGAAATCCACATTATCGTGTGCAGCCCAACATTTGCTGCCATATAATAAGCCGGTGTACCCTCCGGCGGGGCTTCTTCCCTATCATAAGATCTCCGTCTCTCTCTTTTAAACGCCGCTCTTAACCATTTAAAACATTTCATGATTAAACGTACAATTTCCGACCTCGCTATACTGTTTACTTCCTGATGACAATCCACCAATCCTAGCGCGGCTTTGCTAACTGGCCTATCACAGCGCGGTCTTGCTCTGGCCGGCCAATCCCAGCGCGGCACTTCCTGACGTCACTCGCCTCCGCTTCGCAGCAGCACCCCTCCTTTCTCAGCTCGTCTCCCGGTCACACATGCGTCCCATTCATACACCGAAAAATGACTACTTCCGACCAAGCCGTCACTTTCCTTGACTGTACGTCCACAGTCTATCTGTAATTGTCACCCCAACTGACGAAATGTCATCCGTCTCTCTGATAGGTTGCTTACACACAGTAACTTCCGACCAGCGTCCGTTACTCACGCACTCACACTTACGTTCCCCCTATCACGGTCCTGCGGGCGATCAATGGTACCTCATGACCCCCTTCACACTGGTTGACAATTACTCTGGGTGTCCGATACACCCGAACCACTTAAGCTCTCTTTGAACTTAAGATTTTCACCGGTTGCGAGCGCTCACAACCTGTTCCACAGTCACTCTACAGGCATTCAACTCCGCCAGACATTACAACATAGATACAACACAAAAACACCGCAATCTAACACGCATGACCCTTTATACTCACTCTCGACCGATACTGCTGCTTTTCTGTCTCACGTCATCCGGACCTTCTTCGGCATGTGGTTCTTCCGATCATCGATCTCTAGGGGCCTTGATGTAATCTAACCTGGCCTAGATCACCTTCCTCAAGAAGGCAACCATCCTCTATAGCTACCAACTGCGAGGGCGAGATTGTAGATCTCTATCTTATCACTCTAGATCTAAACCCCGTTCTGGTCAACTGAACCTTTATTGCCTGTCTTTGAGGAAAGAAAGTGCATCCAATACCAGGTTAACTTTGCTAATAATGGACTCAACTCAGAAAAACCACAAACTACTTCTAGCTTTTAAAGATTTATTATAAGGTTAAGGTTAACTGCAAGTACAGGCATCTCAGAATGAGATTCAAAAGATATACGGGCACCACTACATACATGTGCTCCCGAAAAGCTCTTAAGCGAGCAAAGAACACTACAAGCACAAGTTCTAAAATCAAAAGGGCTGCAAGCATAGACACGTATTGTGATCTCTCCGTCATTTACAGCAGGAAGGAAAGGTGCAGGTTAGGTTGTCCCTACCCTGCTCTGGATGGTATCCCTACTTAACAGAATCCCAACCTACCAAAGGTGTCAGTTGTGAATGATTCCCTAAGGAAAGCACCCACTCTTAGTATCTAGATGAAAACCTATAATCGCCAGTCATGACCCCTCTCTGCCTACCCATCCGCTCTCTAAAGGGTCCTCAGGCAATCTGCTCTAACTCCACCCCGGGGTGCTGACCCTAATACAAAACACAACATCATTTGAGACGCCCCTTGTGAGACGCCCCTCACGTGGTGTCTCTCCTGGCTTTTTCCATGATGTTCTTCTTTTGGGCCTCGTGCGTTAGCGTTAACCTTGCTTCTCAGACTCTTCTCCGGCCCGCCGATACCCCCTAAAACATTCCTGAACCCTCCTCCGTGTCTGCGCCGATCTATGAACAAACTCTATTCATCCAATTATTAATTGGATCCCCCTCACATTTGCAGACAGACATCCATAGCTGAATCTTCATTCTCATAGACTTCTAACAGAAGCTTGCAACATTTTCCCCTGACACAGTTCGGCCTGTACCAGTACGTGCAAATCAAAAATCCTTTCATCATTTCAGGCCTACAACCCTTTCGCGAGTTAACTAGAATAACACGTTATCTTCTTTCTCTTAGCATAATAAGAAAACACATCTATGGAATATAAGTCTAATGAATAAACAAATCAATGTAACATTAGTGCAATCCATGTATATGAAAGCAATCCTCGTTTCTGAACCCTTCTGGCCTAGCCATAAGGCCCGTTCCCTTCCATGCCTTACAGCATGATTTCTCCCATTAGCAGCTACATAACATGGATCCTGATTAAACACTTCTAATAAGAGTATACATTTTCACACATGTTGCATTAGTTCCACTTCTATATGAAATCTCTAAATTAACTACACATTTCAAGGTATATATGAATATATTTTCAGCACTCATGGCATTTCTCTTTATGAATTGTGCTTACTACTAGCGATTATAGTGCACTCATACATTTTGTTCAGTTTGCGCTCTCTCACCTGTCAGCACTATGCAAAAACACAATTTTATTTTTTAACTTATTTCTCTGTCTGCCCCCTTGTCGGCGCACCCCCGGATTTACTCCAACTTTATTTCCGTTGTGTCTCCCCCTGATTTCTTCCTGTCTGTCCCCTTCACCTCTTCATCTCTATTTCCACCTCCCAGCCTAAGTGCTTTTGCCTGCTAAATCCTGTCCGCTTTAAAACATCGAAAGGAAATAAATACATAAGACACTGGAAAATCCGATAGCCTGAGCGATGTGGAGAACAGTAACGTTTCAAATGCGATCTAAAAGGTGGGGTGTGAAATCGTATATAGGTGCAACCGCGATGGCTCAGAACAGGGCTTTGTTAAGGGCAGGGCTGGCTCTTGGGCAGTGCGATTGGTGCCACCGCACTGGGCGCTGACTCGAGGTGGGAGCGTCCTTATTACAAGTTATATTATCATTTTAAATGCATTAACCTGCTGACGCGTTCCTGGCCTCCAGCCATTTTTGTAGGCACCAATTAAAAAGCCAAGATAACTCCGGTGATTTATCATGTTCCTGGAAAGAGACTGGAGGTTTGTCTAGTGGACATTTTGATTCATCCAAAGGTAGCGCAGAGGGTTAAAATACCTGCTGCTAAGAACGTGTACCAAGCTGATAACAAAATGCAAGTAATGTAAATAGGTCAGTGGGTTACTGCTTCTGTAAGAGAGTTCCTTTTGTTACTTGTCGTTTGTAAGTCAAGATCATAATATAGTACATTGAGTTATTAACTGTCATTAGGAGCTGTGTGTAAACATCACGGTATATGTTAGAGCTATATTTTTTTTGCTCGCTCTTTCATTATCCTAATCTTCCAAAGAGGGTTCATTTGGGTGGAAAACAATTCCGTTTATTAACCCCTCCCATGCTGATCACATTCCGACTCCTCACTCAAGCGCACAAGGCTCTCCACGACGCGGGCCCCAGGTACCTCAACAACCGCCTCGCATTCTACACGCCTACCCGCCAGCTCCGCTCCGCCAGCCTCGCCCTCGCCACCGTCCCACGTATTCGCAAAACCAACGCCGGAAGAAGATCCTTCTCCTACCTGGCACCAAGACATGGAACTCCCTCCCCACCCACCTCCGGCTGACACAGGACCATCTCGCCTTCAGGAAGCAACTCAAGACCTGGTTGTTCGAGCAGTAGCGACCCCCCTCAGCGCCTTGAGACCCTAGCGGGTGGATAGCGCGCTCTACAAATTCCTTGATTGATTGATTGACAAGCTCAGCTCGTCATCAGCCACAGTTCTCGTGTGCTGATGATGAGCTCAGCTCGTCATGGCCGTTAGAATGCTCACACGGGGGGGATGATTCCCCTTCTGTGCTGAGCGTTCTAAGAAAACGGGTGTGGCCGTGACGAGCTCAGCTCGTCATCAGCACACGAGCACTGTGCTGCATGACGAGCTGAGCTCATCATCAGCACCGGGGCGCTGTGCGCGCCCCCAGCCCCGAGCACAGCAGGGAAATAACCCCCGCAGCCAAGGGGTTAAAGAGAACCCCTAACAATGGTGGTATACATTACATTCTGAATTTGTGCTTTTCCAGAGTAAGGACTTTTAAACTATATTGCCTACCAGTATCAATGACATGTTACTCCTACACTACACCTTGTAATCCCGTCTGATGTAACATTTCTTATACACTGATTTACAAACCTATGATTGTGCAATGTGTGTGATGTAAAGTGCTCTGACACCTTACACTGGTATGAGTGGTGCTATAAAACTAAATGAATCTGAAAGGCAGTGGTCCCGGAGACTTGAGGGGCACTGATGAAGGGCGGTGGTGAGGGAATCCGTGGTAGAGGTGGTTATTGTGGGGCGCCAACAAACATTGTCACACTGGGCGCCACTAGTGCTAAAGCCGGCCCTGTTTAAGAGTGTAAATGATTTTAAGCATAATCAACATTTAAAACCTTCCCAAAAATATTTTCAGTAAAATTGATTATAACATGACGCCCAGTTAGACTTATGTCACAAGTCACAGAAAATATTCCAACTTCATCAGTTATTGAACGTGTGTAATCCAGAGAACGTTTAATAAAAAAATGTAAAAAGAAAAACACCTTCTGTTGGCCGGCTGCAAGCGTTGTTGACCGTAGAGCATGCGAGAAGCAAGAAACAAATAAAACAAGCAGATTGCGAACTTCTGATGTCTTCCGAAGTGCACAGATTCACAGTCAGGGTTGGAGCCCATTCCTGGCATGTGATACAAGTCACTCTGTCAACAACATACCCACAAAATGTGACACACTGTGGCATATGCCACATGCCAGACTTGGGCTCCAACCCCTTCTCATGGCATTTTAACTCCTTCGCAGTGGGGGTAATTCCCCCGGTGTAATGGGGGGGCGCGCACAGCGCCCCGGTGCTCGTGACGAGCTCAGCTCGTCATGCAGCTCGGTGGCGCTGTGCTCATGATGAGCTGAGCTCGTCATGACCGCGCCCGTTTTTCGCAATGTTCAGCACAGCGGGGGAATTAGCCCCGCGTGCGAGCGTTGCGTGACTCATGACGAGCTCAGCTCATCATGAGCACACGAGCACTGTGCCTCATGACAACCTAAGCTCGTCATGAGCACGGAAGAGGCTAATAGCTCTGTCTGACAATATATATAGATCTCCAAAAAGCAGTGTGAATTAAGATGTGAAGCCGACAAGCTCAGTCATTATTTCTACATTACTCTGATCATCGCTGCATAGCTACCCAATTTAGATCAACTAATTGCCGGAGCATCCCCTGTGCTGATTGGAAACTGGTGCCTCCCCAGTCCATCAGACATGCGATGACCCAGCATGCATTTCTCCACTTTCTTCCTCGTTGTCTTGTACTTTCTGATTCTATAACATCTGTGATGTGCTTTTGTTTATTTTATATGTAGATGATTTCTGTTGAAGTTCCAAAGGCATGCGTTCATTGGATACCACAACTTTGCGTTGAGTTCGGTTTTGAACATTATAACAGCACAATGCTGCAGCTTGTTATACATATGTATATAAAATTAATTTATTACCAATCACGTTGTAAACATTTATATGGAATTTTAGGTTCTATGATCGTGAACACAAAATTGGTACATTAACAACATTTTTAAAATATGAACATTCTTCTTTGTTGAGGTCGTCATTCAAATTGTGATCTCACTGGTGATGTCCCATACTGATTACGCCAATGCTCTTTACCTAGGTCTCCCTAAAGGCTTGAGCCAAAGACTGCAGCTTGTTCAAAACAGAGCTGCCAGACTGCTCTATCAACAACCTAGATAATGCCACACTAATTCTTTGCTAAAGAAACGGCACTGGCTCCCAGCTGCACAAAGAATCCAGGTTAAAATTAGGCCTGGTCGGTAAATTCCGTTCCGCTCGCGGAATTTGCGGAGTTTGGGTAATTTTGCATTCCGCTTAGATTGCGAAATTGCCCAAAATTCTGCGTTCCACGGGTTTGCGGAATTTTTTGCTTGCTCGAGTTCTCAAAATGCGTGTTGTTTCTCCCTGAGCACGCAAACAGTGATAACGAACAGGAGAAAAGCATCGTGAACAAGCAATTCTGCGTGTGCAGAATTTCTGCGTGTTCGCAGAGATTTTTTACTGTTTCGGGGAACTTTGAGTAGCGCGACTACGCAAATTCCGCCCACCCCTAGTTAAAATAGGATGTACGATTTTTAAAATCCGCCATGGTAAAAGCCCACTGTTGTGTCCTCTAGAAAACTGAACTACATCCCCCGGCGTAATCTCAAATCAGCACACCTCAATCTCTTAGAGGTAGCCAAATACAATAGGAAGAAACTGGGAGGAACCAGGTTTGCTGTGTTTGGAACTTTCTCCTGAAGAACATATGAGCTGCAACCTCCTACGATCGTTTCAGAACCCTGCTAAAAACATGCCATTTCAGACTAGCCCACGATTACCTGCTTCAGCACTCTGCTGCTAGTGCTCTCAGCGCCATGAAACCTTTCGGTGAACATGCGCTTTAGAAACATGCGCTTTAGAAGTTCTTTATAACACAGCATTTCTGAACATTATTGATCTTCGATGTTGTAATTTTTTTATTTTTTATTCAGATCATCTACATATTTATAACAAGCAGAGGCACAGCCAATAGGTCTCACCTATGTGAAAGCTATGCTGTCGGGCATGGCTAAAAGTGAAGTTAGACAAAAAACGCTGGCCGCTTCATAGCGCTTTTTTAGGTCTCGGCTGGCGTTGGAGCATGCATGCGCTCCTCTCCTGGAGGCTTATAGTAAACAACTCGGTTTGGAGATGGGAACTCGAGCCCCGCCCCTCATTTCCATTGGGTAGCGTCAGTGTTTATGGTAAACGCTGGCTTCTCATAGGAAATAAGGGTTTTTTGTTGCCTCCCTTTGGCTTTTTGGTGGGCTGCCAAGCCTGCTGTGAAGACCTGTCTTATCTGCTTGTTTATTTAACAAGCAGATAAACAAATTCTTCACCACAGCTGTGAAGCAGGCACGGGGAGGACAAGGCAATGGTGAGCGCTTGCTTTTCTGATGGTTTCAACGTTTTTCTTGTAATTCAGACCCTACCCATCTCTTGGCCTCTCTGTCAGTGTGCTTCTCTGCTGCCCTCAGACCCTATCCATTGGCCTCTCTGCTGTGCTACATGGCTTCTCTGTCAGTGTTCTTCTCTGCTCTCCTCAGACCCTCACCCTACCCATCTCTTGGCCTCTCTGTCAATGTGCTTCTCTGCTCTTCCCACGCCTGTATCACTTGGCCTCCCTCCTCCATTACATGGCCTCTAACAATCTACTTCTCTGCTCAGACTCTATCTCTTGGACTCTCTGCTCCGTTACATGGCCTCTCTGTCAATGTGCTTCTCTGTTCATCCCAGGCCCTATCACTTGAACTCTCTGCTCCCTTACGCGGCCTCTTTAACAATCTGCTTTTCTGTTCATACTCTATCTCTTGGCCACTCTGCTGCGCTACATGGCCTCTCTATCAATGTGCTTCCATGCTCTCCTCAGAACCCATTCATTGGCCTCTCTGCTGCGCTACATGGCCTCTCTGTCAACGTGCTTCTCTGCTCTCCTCAGACCCTATCACTTGGCCTCTCTGCTCCTTTACATGGCCTCTCTGTCAATGTGCTTCTCTGTTCATCCCAGGCCCTATCACTTGGCCTCTCTGCTCCTTTACATGGCCTCTCTAACATTCTACTTCTCTGCTCTCCTCCGACCCTCTCACCGGGCCTCTCTACTCTTTCACTGACCCTCTCTCTATCTCTTGGCCTCGGCGCTCTCTCATTTAGTCTCTCCACTCTCTAGAACCATCCAGTGTAGCAATGGGTCTCTCTCTGCTCAAAAAGCTCTGTTAACTCCCACTAGCCCTCTCTTCCCTATCACTGACCCTCTATTCTTTATCACTGCAACAACTCTCTACTACTCACCCTCTACTACTCTCTACTACTACTCACTCTCTACTACTCTCTCTCTACTACTCTCTACTACTCACTCTCTACTACTCACCCTCTACTACTCTCTACTAATACTCACTCTCTGCTAATCACTCTCTACTACTCACTCTCTACTACTCTCTACTCTCTCTACTACTCACTCTCTACTAACCACTCTCTACTACTCACCCTCTACTACTCTCTACTACTACTCACTCTCTACTACTCTCTACTACTCACTCTCTACTACTCTCTACTGTCTCTACTACTCACTCTCTACTACTCACTCTCTACTACTCACAACAACTCTCTACTACTCACTCTCTACTCTCTACCTCTCTCTCTGCCTCTCTCTACTACTCTCTTCTCTCTACCTCTCTCTACCACTATACCTCTACCTCTTTACACCTTTCTCTACCTCTCTACGCGCACACATATGCACATATATATATATATATATATATACATATGTGTGTGTGTATATTTACATATATACATATATAAACATATATATACATCTGCATATATGTATAAATACAAACATAAATGCATGAATACATATACATATATGCATACATATGCATGTTATGTACATTAAAGTTTGAAAAACACTAATAAAAGCAAAGCTAAAAAGCCACCTAATACAAACAGAATTGCTTTAACTTAAACAAGAGTGAGACCTATTGCCTTTTCAGTGCTTGTTTGGTTTGCAACATATATCTAGTTTTGGCACAATAACAGTTTTTGGGAAAATGGTATAGTTGTTTAAGTATTCGATGCTTTAATGTAAACAAAATAGTTCTCCTTGCACTGCGTGCAGTACATTACACATTTTATGGGAAGGAAGAACTCTCTTGACAGCAAGATTCTGATGTTAAAACACCAAGGGGCATATTATAAAGAACGGCGTTAAAATTAACGGCACTTTAGCGGCAGGAAACTGCCGTTAAAGTGGTGATAATGGGCTTGATAATATGCCCTTGAGAATTCCAATAGAAGCCCAGGTTCTGGTGTGAACCTGGGCTTCTATTGGAATTCTCAAGGGCATATTATCAAGCCCATTATCGCCACTTTAGCAGCAGTTTCCTGCCGCCTAAGCGGCCTTAATTTTAACGCCGTTCTTGATAATTGAGTAAAAATATATTAGATGGTAGCAACACCTATCGTTTGTTGTATTTTGAGATACAGAATTTCAGGATGAAGTACACTGAGAAAAGGAAGTTTTATTATGACAATGAATCTAAATGAAGCTCATTTACTTTGGCATGGGTTTTTTTTTGATGATCTGGAATAGATCTAACCCTTCTAAACCATTGTTCAACATTCCTAAATTAGGTTGACTAACCTGATGGCTATTATTTGTAGGCGAAACCCTCATGAATGATAAAAGTGCTTCTGATGACATCAATTTGGGAGGCCACCCTGTAAAATCTGAACTTCTGAGCTCCATGGTCACCTCAGATGTTGTGTAGGTTGGTCTGAAATGGACAACAGAGGAAGAGATGAAAGGCCAAAAAATGCCCCCAACAAGCATCTTCTCAAGCTTTCCTGCAGTGGAAGCCAGATGTAATTATCGTTTCACAATGGCTGCTGCAAAAATGCTAATTACTGCCCCAGAGGAAGTAAACACGCCTCCAGGGTTGGTGACTTTGCAATTCCTGTGGCTTTTTTGCTTCAAATGAGGAGCAACTGCACTACTTTTGTAGTGGCTAGAAGCGTGGTGGAATGGATGAGGAATACAAAATATTCTAGTGTTTGCATCTGAAAGTTCTAATTCTAATAAGAAGATGGAGTTAAGGATTAAGCTGACCTCTTTCTTTATAGACAAGCCGGGCTCTGTCCAGCCTGTTCTTCAGATCTCTGGAGAATTGCCCTAAGACAGAGAACATGTTAATGCCACTCTGCAGGGAAACAGCACTGTTAAGAAAAGGTCTAGCACACTCTGCCCTACAGCAGATTCTTCTTTCTCTTTCTGCAGGCTTTTGGAGTAGAGTCATTGTCAGGTAGATTCTCAGTCACACTAAGCAAACTGTCTTTCTTCTTCTGAGACAACAGGGCTCCCAAGACCTTCTGTCCTACACCTGGGACTCATTGTTATCTTTATAGTCATACAGGAGTTCATTGACAGAAGTAGGATCCACAGTCTGCACCACGGGAGGGGTCTCCTTTTCAAATGGATGTAGCTCATCCATATCTATACTAATATAATAAAGAGAGAGCCCAAACCTTTGAGGCGGGTAATCTCAGGAACCACAGCACTAATCACAACACCCAATACAGCGTTGGAAAACGCAGTTGTAGCAGAAGGACATAGGCTATGCAGACGCCCACCATATACATTTAAAAGGTAAAAGAATCGTGCCAGCAAAGTAGTCCCTTGTGGGTGTGACTGCATTGTGCTGTGGGCGTGTGCTGGGGGCGTGGCAAACGCTGGGGGCGTGTGGTACGTTCCGCCCTTCATGCCATGTCTCATATCGTGTGCTAATCCCACCCTGCACCCCATAATCATAACCCACCCTTACTCCTTAAAATACCCCAACACCCTTAAACACTAACCCATCTTAACCCTATAAATATACCCTGTACCCAAAAACCCAACCCACCCCTGAACCCTAAAATACCCCTGTACCCCAAAACCCAAACCTAGCGCTGAACCCTAAAAATACCACTGTACCCCAAAACACAAACCTACCCCTGAACCCTAAAATACCCCTGTACCCCAAAACCCAAACCTAGCCCTGAACCCTTAAAATACCCCTGTACCCCAAAACCCAAACCGACCCCTGAACTCTAAAAATACACCTGTACCCCAAAACCCAAACCTAGCCCTGATCCCTAAAAATAACCCTGTACCACAAAACCCAAACCTACCCCTGAACCCTAAAATACCCCTGTACCACACAACCTAAACCTAGCCCTGAACCCTAAAAATACCCCTGTGCCCCAAAACCTAAACCTAACCCTGAACCCTTAAAATACCCCTGTACCCCAAAACCCAAACCTACCCCTGAATCCTTTAAATACCCCTATACCCTAAAACCCAAACCTAGTCCTGAACCCTAAAAATACCCCTGTACCCCAAAACCCATACCTATCCCTAAACCCTAAAACTACCCCTGTACCCCATAACCCAAAACTATATCTGAACCCTTAAAACACCCAAACACCCCAAAACATATACCTCAGTACCCCAAAACATATACCCCTATACCCAAACTTACCTTATCCAAACATTAAAAAAACATGCTTTTACCATTCATGCATTTACAACGAATTTCATTGTAAATGTATGCGTAGTAAAAGCATATAAAATGTAATGCCATGCGTTATAATGGCATTGCGGAGTCATGGTACTTTCGTAATGAAAGTATGCGGAGTGATGGTATGTGGAAAGAAAGTTGCGGAATAATGGGTGTTTACCCTCCCCCGGTAAGTACATTGGTGGCACGGCGGCCCACATCTCCAGCAACATACTCATATTTTTTCACCACCCATTTGAAAAATGCAAGGTCTCTCTCATTGATGGCCAGCACCGACATACACCTTTAGACACACCTCCCGCCACAAGTTCTAGAATTGCGAATTTTAGAGCTGGGGAGCTACGTTCGAATCTCGGCATCAGCTCAACTTTCTGTTATTCCCTGGCAAATCGCTTTGTCTTTCCGTGCCTACCACAAATGAATGTGTTCTTCTGTAATGTAAATTGTGCTCATGCCATGTTGTCGAGTTCGCGCTATATATGCAAGGAAAAATAAAGTAGGGAAACTCGAGTTCACACACTACTGAACGCGCACTCTTAAGTGCATCAGCAGTGCACTGTGAATCAGAGCGTTTCACAGGCCTGTCACAGATAAGAAATGCTATCAAAACGAAATCCTCCAAAACAATATACTAATGGTCGGCAGCAATTCATACCCGGACAACGTCGGGACGGGCTGCTCGTCAGCTATAAAGAGATGAGTCTGAGCTTTCAAGCATACGTCATGGTATGCAGCATGGGAGTCTTATATCCACTTCTTAAGGTCTCATCATGGGATGCATGTATTATTTTCCTTTTTGAGTTTGTGGCAGTGGGATATTTCTTACTTGTCAGAGTACTTATCTGATACTCTTGCCTTTCTTCTTCCAGTGGAGGGACTAACTTAGGCCTGGTCTGTTCCTGCAGTTGTGAATTTACTGGTTTTAACTGCACTGTCTCTGCATTTCCTTCTGTACAGCAAAGCATTGCTAGAATTGCCTCAGAGATGTACTCTGTAAGTACAAAGGTAGCAACAGGCTCAAAGTATTTTCTACAATTTGTCTGACAGTCTGGTAGAAAGCCACTGGCAAACTGTGAAGGATTACAGGCCTCAACTGAAGAAAACATTTTAATTACAAACACAAAATAAAAAACTGTGGAATTTGAGGAAGGAGAATGTTCTTTATGAAAATGAAGTCCTGCGTCAACCCTCTGTTATACCTTCTTACCTTATACTCAATGGACAATTGCAATGCTATTAGCTTCCTTTTCAATGGAAAAATACAGAAGATTTCACAGCAGGTTACCAACAGGAAGGCTGCTTCTCCATGGACACCTACAACTCCATGTTGCATCTCAAACTGGTTATCTTTCAAACCCTTCTTTCTCATAGACCTGACAGAAAACATCTATTGTATTGCCTCAGAGCCAACCCTATAAAGATGGGGTCCTGCCTTTGCCTTGATTTACATAACTCATACTAATCCACCTTGGCAAATAATTGAGCAAACTACGAGGCATAACAGAGGCAAATTCTGTGATGTCAGTTCATTTGTGAATCAATTAAAAGGAGACATTTCCGAGGCATGAATGCGCCGCCTTGCATTAATTACAATTTATGACAGAGTTGAAGACCCACCTTTTTAAATAATACCACTTCAAGATACACTCAATTTTAGAAGCCAGCTACATCTCAAATAGCACTATTGCTTTATCCTCTCTCTGAACCCTGCACTTCGCTCCACTGCCTTTCATCTCAAATTTTGTGATACAACTACCACATACTTATTAACCTGCAAAAATGTTTATATTATGCAATAGATGAAACACGACTCAAGGGATTGAGATGGGTATTGCATAGCCAGATAATGATTGATGAGCTCAGCAGATATAACTAATGCCATAGGTGAAACAGCACAGCAATGGATAGAAGAGTGCTCATCATCAAGCACCAATGGATTGATGAGGTCTGTGACCCTGCCAGTGATGGTTGGGGCAAGGGATTTCAATATCACCACCAACACGGTATTTTGGGAACCCTGAATGGATGTCTGCAATAACTAATTCTACTTCTCTTTGATTGCTGGCTCAAAGATCGGTTAAAGAGGGACACTTACTATCAACAGAATTCACGTAAAGAGGACATCATGAGTTTTTAAGAGATTTTAACACATCATATATGTCTTGAACATTCAGAAGGAAGTAACTTTCTTCTCCCTAAATTGTGTGTCTAATCTTTGAACCAATACATTTGGAACAACTGCATCAAGACTGGGTGTAAGCTGACCCCTGTCTTTTATCATGGTGTGCCTTTCAAGCCAAAGAGGTCGTTGCACCATGTTTATGAAGGTGAGTACCCACTTCGGAATGTTTAGCTGTCTCACTTTGATGTGTTAAGACTATACCCGAAGGTTGATGCACACACGTCACTACGGCAAATCCCAAATGAAAAAAGAAGTGTGTTGTTCATCATCTACAGAGCCCAGGTTCAGTGCTACAGATCTTGCTGTGAGAAGGCTGGGAAGCCTCAACCTGCTGGGACTGGCAGCCTGTTGGGTCTAGTCACTAAATCCTGCATTTCCCTTGCAAGCAAGGACAAGATCCATTGCAGGCCATGTACTTCACTTTCACCACCATACTAAGAGGCATACTTTTCAGCTTGATAAATGTCTAATGCATGGATGCCTGACAATGTATCTCTAGAAATTAAGGGTTTTAGTATAGAGGAATTAGTGGCGCTCAGCAAGAGTTCCGGTAGTCGGTCCGACACAGTTATAACTTCTAATGGTGCTAACAGGAAAGGGGTGACCCTATAAACCCCTTACTTGTGATTAGAACTAACCACACACAACAATTTACAATAGACCTGTGCACACATATAATCAAGATTATACAGTATGTAATCGTATTTAAGACAATGAAAACAAAATCTGGTTGTGAATTCCTCTGTTCTTTTAATGTGTGTTGGCACAGAAAACAGTCAGTCGACACATGTTTCGTCTGGGACAGATAATCTCAGACTCTTCAGGGCTCAAGTCTCAATAGACTGTATATATAATCCCTGATCCGGTGATAATTCCGACCCGGTTGGGTTCCAAAATCCAAATTCAAAGGCCAGTAATGCCAAAAATCAATTAGGCAAGGAACAATAGCAAAATATAGGTCTGAAAATTCAAAGCTGGCCATTACGGGGTCCTACGAGTGTGTTTGACAGGATAAGATGTTAACAGACCAAAAGTACGACGATCCGTAGTTAGGAGACACGTGTGTGTGACAATTATCCCGGTGCTATCATGTACCCCCGCGTCTCTCCCAGAACCTACTCATCAGGAAGTGTGAGGCAACGAGCGTCTATGCGACGGAATGACGTCTGTTTGTACCCTGTCATCTTCTACAACCCAACAGTCAAGTAAGACTCATGTGTTCAACAGCTCATCGTCACTGTTCCCTGTGATCTTCTGCACTTTCATGTTCATCTAAGATCATGTGCCGAACAAAGCATCCTTTTGAAGCTACAGAAGTACTGCCACCAGATATCTGACTGATTCTGTCCTGCAAAGTAGTTCTGATCAGCTGTCTAATTTAATATGTTTGTATCAAACTTTCCTAGGCAAATGCTGTGCTCCATGTGCTTTCCTTATCAAGAGCTCAAGACAAATCTTTGCACCTGTAACCCTCTCTGCTTATGGTCACACAGGGAGCACAGAAAGGGTTTGGAAATGTGTCCTTTCCTCAGGGTCACTCCAGATTTTGTTTTACTTTGCCTTTTTGGCTGAACTCTATTTTTGCTGGCTATATAAGTCTATCTTTACCGCTTATTAATTTTTAGCACTTTATCTCGGCTTACCAATGGTGAAATGCTTGTGCTCCTCCTTACAACATGGTAGTATACTCATAATTGACGTCTTCAACTTAGCTATAAGTCCATAGTATGTGGTACTTTAAGTGTACCCAAAGCCTGTGAGTTAAATGCCACCAGTGGACTACAGCACACATTGTGCCACCCCCTGCAGAGACAGGGCTAAAATGACTTTAGGCCCAGCCTGTGTGTTGCGGTGGTACAGGTTTAACTGCAAATTGACCAGACAAAATAAACTCATTTTGAAAGGCCTAAAGCCTCCTTTTAAATATTAATAAAGCACCCCTAAGTGGGCTCTACTGCTCATTAAGGCAGGGGGCATGGTATTCAAGAGTTGTAAATATAAAGGTTAAATGTTAAATATGCCTATACAGGGAAAAATCCCAAACGGCTATGGGCCTGATTCACAGAACTAACTTACGAGAAAATCCTAAACCTACTACCATTTGGTATTCACAGAAGCCACTTACTCATTGTGGTATTCACAGAAGGCACTTACTCATCAATGAGTAAGTGCCTTCTGTGAATACCAAAATGAGTAACTTACTCATTTTGGGTAACTTACTCATTTTTGTATTCAAAGTAGGCACTTACTCATTGATGAGTGCCTTCTGTGTATTCCAAAATGAGTAAGTGCCTTCTGTGAATACCAAAATGAGTAAGTGCCTTCTGTGAATACCAAAATGGTAGTACGTTTAGGATTTTGTCTTAAGTTAGTTATGTGACTCGGGCCCTATATTCACTACCAAAGAGTTAGCTGTTGCATAGGAAAGCACTAGGATACTGTAATACATTCAATATTGCTATCTCCATTTGGGAAACAGCCACAGAGTTCATTATTGGCCTTTTAACATGTTTTATTACCAATCAAATTCGTTGGTAAAATCTGATTTGTAACAATTGTTTTAGAACAGGCACTTTTAAAATGATGCATGTCACCTGCCTAAAGCTTCTTGAAGGCCTTTTGTATGAACTTCCAACTGTCACTCAGGAGATAAATAGCCCCCTTTATGAGGTGTTACATTGCTCCCACTGCTGAGACTGTTAGTATTAGAAAGGTCGATGCTGATGTACATAATGATACAAGTAAGTATAAGTCTGAGATCGAATCATTATTATCAAATTTGCCCGTCATGAACTCTTCATGAACCGCAACTCAGAAATATGAGGTCTGACAGGCCCTGAGATCTAGGCCTGAGGTTAATGATTGATAGGTCACAGGTGGGGTGACACATAGCTGGCAGACAAACATGCAAACAGTAAACTCAGATCAATCCCACAGCAACACCACAATGGTGCAGGGAGATTGTCCCCAATTAAGCACACATCGCCAGAGGGGTGCACACATTTCCAAAAACTTCATAAATTCAGATGCCACACGAAGTTAGGAACACCCATACAATCAAAACACAACACTCGTGCAGCGATCACGCGCCGCTCATGCCAGACATCGGGACACATTACCCACTAGCCCACATTGTGTCCACGTAGGATCGAGGCCCACTTTGGTTACCAGGGGACTTATTATGCCTCTAAAGACAAGACCTGCATTTTTTGCGAAAAATGGGTTGACGGAAACTGTTTATGGTAACCAAAGAAATGTATAAAACCCTGCTTAGGACTTTGAGTCAGTCCTCAGACCCGCTTTTGTAACTGTACTCCCAGCTGCAGCGTTTAAGTAAACCAACTGTTCCTGTTTTGCGAAACCTATCTTGCCTTTTGTTTATAGAATTGAGCAAAAGGGGGGTGGTGATGGACAGAGTCTCTGAATTAAGCAGAATACTCTCACCCAGTCAAGAGATCAGGGCTTGATCCAACACCGTTTTTTAGCTCACTGCACCATCCCAGCTCAGAACCTGGCTATATGCAAATTAGTCTGTCCCTGGCCCAGTGCATCATGGGAACAAGGCAGACCAAACTACCAAGCCAATTCTTTCACTGGAAAGGAAACAAGCTTCCGGGGACCGGTTTCTGGCATTACAGCCGTCTTCGGCCCGGCTTGCTTGAATCCTGATGGTGCAATGAGCAAGGGACTCACGTCTGAGTATACCCTTCCACGCTTATGGTGGACAAAACAATTAAGCAAAAGGGGGTGGTGATGGACAGAGTCTCTGAATTAAGCAGAATACTCTCACCCAGTCAAGAGATCAGGGCTTGATCCAACACCGTTTTTTAGCTCACTGCACCATCCCAGCTCAGAACCTGGCTATATGCAAATTAGTCTGTCCCTGGCCCAGTGCATCATGGGAACAGGGCAGACCAAACTACCAAGCCAATTCTTTCACTGGAAAGGAAACAAGCTTCCGGGGACCGGTTTCTGGCATTACAGCCGTCTTCGGCCCGGCTTGCTTGAATCCTGATGGTGCAATGAGCAAGGGACTCACGTCTGAGTATACCCTCCCACGCTTATGGTGGACAAAACAATTAAGCAAAAGTGGGTGGTGATGGACAGAGTCTCTGAATTAAGCAGAATACTCTCACCCAGTCAAGAGATCAGGGCTTGATCCAACACCGTTTTTTAGCTCACTGCACCATCCCAGCTCAGAACCTGGCTATATGCAAATTAGTCTGTCCCTGGCCCAGTGCATCATGGGAACAGGGCAGACCAAACTACCAAGCCAATTCTTTCACTGGAAAGGAAACAAGCTTCCGGGGACCGGTTTCTGGCATTACAGCCGTCTTCGGCCCGGCTTGCTTGAATCCTGATGGTGCAATGAGCAAGGGACTCACGTCTGAGTATACCCTTCCACGCTTATGGTGGACAAAACAATTAAGCAAAAGGGGGTGGTGATGGACAGAGTCTCTGAATTAAGCAGAATACTCTCACCCAGTCAAGAGATCAGGGCTTGATCCAACACCGTTTTTTAGCTCACTGCACCATCCCAGCTCAGAACCTGGCTATATGCAAATTAGTCTGTCCCTGGCCCAGTGCATCATGGGAACAGGGCAGACCAAACTACCAAGCCAATTCTTTCACTGGAAAAGAAACAAGCTTCCGGGGACCGGTTTCTGGCATTACAGCCGTCTTCGGCCCGGCTTGCTTGAATCCTGATGGTGCAATGAGCAAGGGACTCACGTCTGAGTATACCCTTCCACGCTTATGGTGGACAAAACAATTAAGCAAAAGGGGGTGGTGATGGACAGAGTCTCTGAATTAAGCAGAATACTCTCACCCAGTCAAGAGATCAGGGCTTGATTTGGCCTGTTGTTTAATTATTTTGTCCACCATAAGCGTGGAAGGGTATACTCAGACGTGAGTCCCTTGCTCATTGCACCATCAGGATTCAAGCAAGCCGGGCCGAAGACGGCTGTAATATATGTAAGGAAGAAGGGGTATCCCCGACTAGAGTTCCTAATTCGGGATGGGTAAGGTATTTGAAAAGAAATAATTAGGAACTAATATTTAAACAAAGGACTTAAGCGGACTAGTGACAGCACAAACTGTGATTAAACAGAATGCATGGTACAAAATTATTTTATTAAATATTCATTATGATAAAAAACATTGTTGTATGAATATACATGATTATTGTGTGCATGCCTCCATTATATATGTGACGTTATCTACATATACAAACATATATTGTTAAATCTTATACATCTTTTATGATTGAAAAAGCGGAGGTTTGTTTTGGCACAAATATACATTAAAACATGGCTAAATATGTCTTCTACGCGCGTTTCGGCTGAGGGCCTTCATCAGGGAGCCATGTAGGTATCCAAGTAGACCTATGCATTTAGAAAGATATAAACAGTAACAGTGCTTGTCAATGTCCTTAAAGTGTCCTAAATATATACATGTTAAAAAAAGCATAGAGCTTTGTGATAATACATATTATACAGTGGTGCAACATAAGACAGTGATATCATGAAAAAGATACTTGAACCTCACCTAATATTTACAGTTATATACAGTTTGCTAGCTATTTCAGATCATACCTACATGGCTCCCTGATGAAGGCCCTCAGCCGAAACGCGCGTAGAAGACATATTTAGCCATGTTTTAATGTATATTTGTGCCAAAACAAACCTCCGCTTTTTCAATCATAAAAGATGTATAAGATTTAACAATATATGTTTGTATATGTAGATAACGTCACATATATAATGGAGGCATGCACACAATAATCATGTATATTCATACAACAATGTTTTTTATCATAATGAATATTTAATAAAATAATTTTGTACCATGCATTCTGTTTAATCACAGTTTGTGCTGTCACTAGTCCGCTTAAGTCCTTTGTTTAAATATTAGTTCCTAATTATTTCTTTTCAAATACGAAGACGGCTGTAATGCCAGAAACCGGTCCCCGGAAGCTTGTTTCCTTCCCAGTGAAAGAATTGGCTTGGGAGTTTGGTCTGCCCTGTTCCCATGATGCACTGGGCCAGGGACAGACTAATTTGCATATAGCTAGGTTCTAAGCTGGGATGGTGCAGTGAGCTAAAAAACGGTGTTGGATTAAGCCCTGATCTCTTCACTGGGTGAGAGTATTCTGCTTAATTCAGAAACTCTGTCCATCACCACCCCCTGTTGTTTAATTATTTTGTCCACCCTAAGCGTGGAAGGGTATACTCAGACGTGAGTCCCTTGCTCATTGCACCATCAGGATTCAAGCAAGCCCGGCCGAAGACGGCTGTAATGCCAGAAACCGGTCCCCGGAAGCTTGTTTCCTTCCCAGTGAAAGAATTGGCTTGGTAGTTTGATCTGCCCTGTTCCCATGATGCACTGGGCCAGGGACAGACTAATTTGCATATAGCCAGGTTCTGAGCTGGGATGGTACAGTGAGCTAAAAAACTGTGTTGGATTAAGCCCTGATCTCTTGACTGGGTGAGAGTATTCTGCTTAATTCAGAAACTCTGTCCATCACCACCCCCTGTTGTTTAATTATTTTGTTTATAGAAGGTAAATTCATTTCCAAGTAACATTTTGCAAGCCAACCAGGAAAGATTGGTACCTTGGACCTGACTGCAGCTGAAGGAAAGGAACTCCGCTCAGATGGATTCAGAATTGGGCTGAAAGGAAGGTGATCAGACATCGCAGTTGATTGGAAGTTCTGCTAAGTCAGCAGGGCGGAAGTCTGTCTGGAAGCTGCCGTCACAGTGTGTAAGAGATCACATCTGACCGTTAGTCCCAGCATTTGGGGTTTGGCAAACCAGGTAGAAGCGCAAAAATGTAACCTGTCTGCCCTGCAACTGACAGAAGTCTGGCAAATTACCTATTTTATGTGCTCAAACTAATTACTCACAAGCTGGCCTTGGAGGCATTCCAGCAGAGGTCACCTTCCTTGTACAGGCAGCAAGCTAGGAAAGGTGAATATTGGGTGTCTCTTTCACCACTGGGCCTGATACAGATGGCACGCTTGTCCCTGGGTGTGATACATCGTCACTGCTTGGACTGGTGGGTGTCATATAGGGCCCTGGGTATGATATAAGGCCGGCACTTCAATTTTATTTTTTAGTCTAAAAGGGTTTTCTCAGTGCTACCAGTTTCTTAACTCTGTTAGTATCTGAAAGAAGTGAGAGGTGTTGTTTGTTTGGACCACTGGGCATGATAGAGATGGTTCACCTGGCTCCAGGGTGTGATACAGGGTGAGATTCGGATGTTAGCAAAAACATTTGGACCTGGGAGATTAGGTGTTACTTGTGTTTGGTCAAGAAGGGCCTGTGGTTGCCCCATTATTCTTTTTTCTCTGCATAAATTGTTATTTTCTTTATCCTATAGCCGATATGGACAGACTATCAGGCTCACTTAGCCCTGTGTACCATGCAGAGCTTCCATTGGTCACAGGATAGCATGCGTTAGGAGCAGACAAAGTCATCATTTTTTCTCCGTAAGTTTTTTTTAAATTATAGTTGAAATTGATGTATCTTTGATGTTGTGGTGCTCATCATTAATGCCACTGTATTTTGTCCAAAGTGTTGTATTTTGTCGATGATTCAGTGTAGTATAAGAGGGTGCTGCTATTTCTCAAATGGTCATTTTGAAGCCAAAGCAACATTCGGTATTCTATTTGATGATAAATTTTCATGTTGTTCGATTAACAATTGCACTTTCTTCGAGGTTGTGACCCTTCATATGCATTAATATTTTACTTTATGAAATGTTCAAGTTGGAGCATAGTTAAGGAGTTAGAAACAGAAATACCTGTGCATATATTTGCCACATGACCAGAGTAGAATTTAGGATCCCCCCACAAGAGAAACTAGTGTGCATCTGTCCTCCAAAACTACCCAACTTATCATAGAGTCACCACTAAAACACTTGCTTATCAGGTTCCCCTCACAGGCAAAAAATGTAACAGGCTTTGCTAAGAATGTACGCAAACACTAATGCACACACATTTTCCTGGTCAAAAGAGGGAGCCTTTGACACTAACATAATCAAACGCATGAGGACACATATGTAGGGCAAAAGAAAGACAGGAAAGAGTCACTATTAGAGCTATGGGCCATCTCTGAGGAGGCACAGACTGATAATCCTATCCCGCTGTCAGCAAGTCCAGCATCCACACCTCCCCCACCATATGCAGGAATGGAGGTGCTCTCCCTGATGCCTATAATTCCTGCAAAAGATTATTCCAATCTGCCGGTTGAGAGAGACAAAAGGCCCCCTACCAAACCATGAACAGTAAGGTTCAGGCATGAGAGTCTAACAGGCTAGCTGGCCCAGGCAATCCCAGAACCACCCCAGTCCACTGCTCGAGCTCCCCGAAGTTCGTCCTCACCCCCATCCATGGCATTCATCTCATTGAACCCCAGTAGTGCAGATAACATTCACTCCCATTGGTTCAGGTAAACACACTTGGGTAACATGGAGATTCAGAGCAGTTCTGGACAGCGATACCCAGCCTTCCAGGGTCCGATGATGAGGTGGGAGTAAAGGGGTTTGTGCAGGTAGCCCAAGAAATAACAGGAAGTGAGTGTGAGCACAACATCCAGCCAAAAAGAACACCGCATAGCGCAGAGTGAAGGAGGAAATCTAGGTGGGATTTAGAGGAAGCTCACTGCTCCTCCTGAATGTGCAGGACAGACAAACTGACCACAAGGGAAATAGTAACCCAAGAGGAAGGCAAGACCTTGCCACAAACACTTTGACCCTTGCTACTTGGCTTGACCAAAGAGAAGGGCCAGTACAATAGACCCTGGTCAAAGGAGGGAGACAAGGCTGTTGCGGAAGACTGTATGCGGCATGAAGGGGGAGATACCAAGAATTTTCCCTACATGGAGGTTTACCTAAGATGATGGGAATGGTATGTGAGGGAAAAGCAAGTTTGCTACCCCAAGCCAAAATGTCCCCCCTATGCAGAAGGGCACGTCAGGGACAATCTATACGCCATTGCCTCAGGCGTATAAAGAAGGGCTAAGGACTAAATTGTCATCCCTGCTAGATTGAGTGGGGAAATGAATCTCATGTTTGGAGAAGAACACCGCAGGAGTAAACCTAGTGATAGGCGATGTCAAAAGTCTGCTAAGTAGCCTCATCGGAGAGCCAACAAGCACAGTGTACACACAAACTTGCATCCCAGCAGTCACTCTGACAAAGAGTGAGCATGTTGGGGCCGCATTTAATTCCTTCAGGTACCAAATAGTGACGTCCCTGAGGAAAAGGTTCCCTAACTGCCCAGATGTCGAAGGTTTAATGGTGGAAACTTTGAAGCCTGGGGAGATCATGATTGATTTTCTGGATGCAATGAGGGAACAATGGGGACCAGAGACAGGACAGCCATGAATGAATATGGGCCCACAAGCTGCATTCTTTTAAAGTATCCTCAAAAAGGAGGTGCGCACTGAGGTATACAGGGGTTTGGACAGTATAGTGGGGTTAGATGCAAACCCTGGCGGGAGATACAGGCCCACATATTGTACTTTTACAAAAAGGAACAAGAGAAGGATAGGGAGAAACAGCAGCACACCGAGAGAGACACCACTAAGCTGGTCCAACACAAATTGAAAAAGATCGCCCTCAAGGGGTCAGTATTGGCCACAATCGTATAAATGGCACCTGTTTTGAACGGGGCTCCACTGCAATATCCCAGAGGGTTTCAACCCAGCTATAATGGCAGAAGTACAACAGAGGTTGATGAGCATGGGTCAGTCCCTGAAAAATCTCCGTTCACAAGACCAAGCCTGAGGATACCCGAATGGAACTTACACTCAGCTTCAGGGAAGCCAGCCATCCACCACAGCTACAGAACCGGTATCAGGTGGTCGAACTAATACGGGGCTACAGCAACAACAGACAGGCATCCCAGCCCAACAGAAACCAGAGTCACAACCACAGCAGGGAGGGGAAGCTGTCTGTGAGGCAATGTCTCTGAGCAAAAGCAGAACTCAAACATGTAGCAAGTTGAAAACCTCCAATGCACACTATGCGTTTCACCCCCACCCCAAACTTTGCTGTACCAAAAATCTAAAAAAAGGACCAATGACCCAATGTTAGGATTCAAGCCTTTACTTGCATTTGGCAATTTAGGGCTACTGTATGTGCTTTGTCGATCAGGTATCCGTACTAGAATTCACCATTCAGGGAAGCTGCAGGAGCGTGGTCCTAACCAGGAAAGAAAGCTAAGCACCTGATAACGGGAGCTGGCTGCCTATATGCTGAAAAAGGTCACCTGACCTACACTTGTACAGCATGGGAAAGCATACAATGCGATAGCCATCGCAGTGCATCCTGGGAATAGTAGTTCTTTGATTGTTATCAAGCAAGGAAAGGGTGCAAGGCTGACAGTTGACAGTTCTTCCCCCTAACGGCCTATTCACAGGTCTAGGTTTAGAAGGGTTTAATGCATGAATACTTCTCACTAATACTGGGGCATGAATGTTCTCCGCAGGTTCCCAGGTTCTGTCTTTAGGGGCATATCCCACCCAATCTACAAGGTATTGCAGCTTTCCCCTGTATCTTCAGGAATCGACAATACGCCAGACTTCGTACTCTAGTTCCCCTTCAATGGTGATGGGAGGAGGTGGAGGTTCAGGACATGAAGGAGGGACAAAAGGTTTGAGCAGAGAAGTATGAAAGACAGGATGTATATTCATGTCTGATGGAAGCTCTAATTTCATAGCTACAGGGTTAACTACATGTAGTATTGAGAAAGGACCTATGTATCTGGGTTGGAATTTGCGTGGTCTAAGTAACCTGAGGTTTTTAGTGGAGAGCCATACCCTGTCTCCCACCGCATAGACTGGTGCAGGGCGTCTATGTTTGTCAGAGTACTCTTTCATATGTTGTTTGGCTTCCGGTAATTCTTGTTTGGCCTGTTCGCATATGGACATAAGGAGTTTGTGGTGTTCAGTGACTGCTGGTATGTCTAGCAACTTGAGTGGAAGGTGCACGGGGAGGAACTTAGGGTGGCAACCTGTAACGAAGTAAAAGGGGGAAATTTTGGAAGCGGAGTGCGTGGAATTATTATAGGCGAACTCTGCTAATGGGAGGGCTTGGACCCAATCACTGGTAGTGATGCCAACTAAACACCGAAGAAACTGCTCAAGGGTTTGGTTGGCTCTCTCTGTATGTCCATCCGTTTGCGAATCATAAGCCGAAGAGAGCCTATGGTCTATGTGAAGTACTTTGCATAGTCCTTGCCAAAATTTAGATACCAGCTGGGGTCCTCTGTCTGACACAATCACCGTGGACAATCCATGTAACCTCACTATGTTTTCTATGAATACCTCTGTGAGTTCTTTGGCCTTAAGAAGTTTCTTGAGAGAAATGAAATGCGCCATCCTGGATAACATAGCCACTACTACCAGTATAGCAGTAAATCCTCTACTCACTGGTAGATCTGTGATAAAATCCATGCTGATAGAGGACCAAGGACAATCAGGGACTGGTGAAGGTCGTAAAAGGCCTGCAGGGGCACAATGCAGGGGTTTCTGTCAGGCACATGCAGGACAGGCTTTGACAAAATTAGAGATGTCCTGGGTCATACCCTTCCATCAGAACCATCGCTGACATGTTTGCACGGTCTTTTCTCCCCCTGGATGTGCGGCCATGGGTAAAGTATGACACCATTTCATGATCAGATTTTGAGTTTCTTCTGAAGGGAGAAACAGATGGTCTTTGTGGTAAAACAGGCCTTTCACTGTTTTATTCAAAGGATTCACTAACCATTTCCCTCTATCGAGCTTGATAAACTCCTGTTCCAACTGCAAAAAAAAGAGTCAGAATCAACATCATGTCATTCACCCAGCGCTATGATCTTGTTCTCGGGTATGATGGGTACAGGGGTCTCCTCTATGTACCTGTGATCTCTTCCCAACCGTGATAGGCCATCTGCTTTTCCTTGCTTCGATCCTGGACAAAGGGTCATAACAAAATCATATTCACAGAAAAAGGATACCCATCTCATCTGTCTGGGGGTAAGGGCACTAGCAGGGCAAATTAATTGGAGGTTTCCATGGTCAGAATAGATTGTGATGGCATGAGGAGATCCTAACAAGTAATGACGCCACGCCTGGAACGCCATCTTTATGGCCAAGAGTTCCCTTTCACCTATTGTATAGTTCTGTTCAGCTTGTGTTAGGGTTTTCGAGAAGTAAGCTACTGGATGGAGAGTGCGTGACTTTACGTCTCACTGTGATAATACCCCTCCCACTGCATACAGAGAGGCATCGGCCTCCACAAAATACAGCTGGGTCTGATCTGCATGTCTTATAACAGGTGCAGAAGGCAATCTGTTCTTCAGGGTCCGGAAGGTTGATTCAGCAGCATTGTCCCATTCAAACGTTACCCCCTTTTTTAGGAATCTTGTTATTGGAGCAACTAGTTCAGAGAAGTGATGGATAAATCTTCAGTAAAAACTAGCGACTTCTAAAAAGGATTGCACTTCTCTCACTGTTTTAGGGCTAGCCCAGCAGGTGATAGCAGACATCTTGGTAGGATCCATATGAATACCATCAGGGGATATAACAAAACCTAAAAAGTCCACTTTCTGGGTATGAAATAGACACTTGTCCAGTTTAGCGAAAAAATGATTATCCTGGAGTCGTTGCAGTATTAACAATACGTGCTCCACGTGCTCTTGTTCAGTTTGAGAATAGATTAGAATGTCATCAATGTAGACAATAACAGATAGGTCTAAGAACTCCCGAAGTATCTCATTTACAAAAAATTGAAAAGCTGCAGGGGCATTGCATAAGCTAAAAGGCATCACGCAGTATTCATATAAACCAAACGTAGTGCGGAAACCCGTCTTCCACTCATCTCCTTCCCTGACTCGAATCAGATGGTACGACCCACGCAAGTCAAGCTTAGTAAAGATTTTGGCCTTACGCACCTGATCCACAAGATTGGAGATGAGTGGAAGAGGGTCTTTGTTTTTTACTGTCACTTTGTTCAGAGCACGATAGTCCAGGCACACTCTCAATCCTCCTTCTCTCTTAAGAATAAAAAAAAATAGATAAGGACACAGGGGAGGTTGAATGATGGATAAAGCCTTTCTTTAACATGTCCTGCAAATACTCATAAGGATACTGTAATGAAGTATAATGGTAGTCATAAGGTAGATCCAAGTAGAGATTTATTAAGTTGTTACAGGATCATTCATGTTGGATACAGGATCAATTCAAGATGGTACAAAGTTAATCCAAGCTAGTACATGGCCCCACCAGGAGCTGATCTTCATAGCTCACCCACTCATTCCAACTGTCACTCCTCCAGTCCACCAGGCATACCCACATTCCACGCTGACATCATGCACTCCAAGGTTCCATACACACAGACACATGCAAACTACCTAAGCTGCTGTAAATCTAGTCACAACATATCCTCTTTCCTTAAGGAGACAAAGAGAACAAATAAATAAATAGTACAACGAATTATAAAGAAAAGAGCAGAAAGCCAAGGATAAAGAGAGGCAGAAAAAGTACATACTAGGAACAAGATGTAAGTGAATGGATGCTAACAGGATGCTCCAAAAAGACGTAGTGAGACACACCACACAGACGCATGCAAACTAGCTAAGCTTCTGTAAATGTAGTCACAACAGATACTTAGTCTCTGGTTCAGTTAAGGCGTATACTCTGCTGACTGGCAGCTCAGCACCAGGAATCAAATCGATCCTGCAATCATAAGCTCTGTGTGGGGGAAGTGCTACAGCCTTCACCTCATCAAAAACACCAGCGAATTCAAGATACTCAGAAGGAGGAACGGTGGAATTGGAATTGGAAAGCGCGCAACATAAAGGAGCTTGCCATAGGGCGGTTTCTTGATAGCAGTGTACCAAGCAATAGGAGGATCGTAGCGTTACTTTTCTGGAGACCCAATCTATATGCAACACATGAAAATGTAAGGAATTGTCCTGCTTTTGCAAGGAGAACAACAAAGGGATTCTTGGGAGATGGGGCTTAACACTGCCACCATTAGTACCCTCTTCCTCATTAGATCCCAGCTCAAAGGCAATATGTTTTTATGTCGAGCCTGGGCAGCCCAAGCGCTGCTCGGTGAAGCATGCTGTATTGGAGTATGTAATTGAAGCCCCTTTCACTTTCTGCCCGATTTGTCATTGGCCTTTGTCATTGGCCTTTGTAAATGCTGGCTTCTGACTGGACAATAAGGCGGTACTAAGGATGGGCTAACAAGCCTATCTTCATTTGTAACCTTAAGTAAGTAGGGCTTGACTTACGCACTCCAAATAGATTATGAATATTTTACTAATTCTTCATCTTGTTATGATAAGTTGTTGACATGCAGGAATGTATCGCCTTCTGAGCATAGGCGTGTCAGAATACTTGAAAGTTGTGCTATGCTCATCGGGGAGCATTACTTCCATGCACTGCCAAAGATCCCAATGGAAAACAATATTCAACTTGAGTGTATTTATAGATTCTATTTTTCTTATTTGGATGTTTCTCCGCAATGCATTTTGGGCACACATCTGCCCTACATCAGGGGGTGAATTCGGAAACCTGTGACCTTGGGACCTTGCGTCCTGTTCGATAGTAAAACTATACTATGTGTGCCGGAAATGCATTGGGGACATACATAATAATAAATTACGACCTGTCCTGGTACGGACATGCCTGAATGATGCATCTGGAGGAACAATTTGTTGTGCATTGAACACACACCGAAGTTATATTGGAATATTGACTCCAAATAATAAACTTTTCAAAATTGAATACCTGAATAAAATTGGAATCTATAAACACACTCAAGTTGAATATTGTTTTCCATTGGGATCTTTGGGGGTGCATGCAAGGGACGCTCCCCGATGAGGATAGCGCAACTTTCAAGTATTCATTTGCAACCTCCCATGAGGACTGATCCTTTTACCTTTGTTACACTGTACAGCTTATTTAGTCTGCAAGCACTGTTTTCTTTAATGAGTTTCTACTACTACAGGCACGGCTTGTTTTTCGGCATCATTCATGGTACCTGTCACGTGCACATGATTTATGTACATGGGCTCTGCTCCATGTTTCAGTGATGCACCCACTTGGATGTGCTGAGGCTCTCCTATAGTTATTAGATGTTTACACTGGCCACAGCTTAGAGTGTTTACCCAGGCCATGAGCCCCCACTTCCATTTCACGACACTCCTGGAGGGGGAATGGGGGTTTCTCCCGTTCCTGCCCGGGTTGTTCAGCATTTCCCACTGTACCAGCTGTGGTCGCGGGGAACAAGCAGAAGGCACACTCGGTGCAACCTGGTCCCAGCTCTTTTCTCATATAACCCGGGCAGTGCATCGAGGCTGGTGGGGTGAGAACTCTGCCCCAAGACCCCGCTGGGCTCACTGCTAGGAACATTGCAAGTCTGAGTCCGGGTGGGGCTCGAGAGAGGCAGGCAGCTGTCACCCAACACACCAGCCATCATAAACCCTCTCCTCCACTAAGCAACACGCCCTTCGCGCCCTCCCCCATCTCATACAACGCAACCCGCAACCATACATATTGCTGCTGCAATACCGGGATCGCAGGCAGCTCAGTCATTGTACCTCACCTTACTTCACTACGTTTTGCTACAGTTCTACTAACATTCCTCACACACAGTGCACACTAGTGCCTTCTACATTTTATATAAGGAGGTCATCCAATCACACTGCTTTGTCAATGCACGTCACATGAAAGGCTCCTTCATGAGTTGCACTCGTTTTCAAGAAACTTAACTCAGTGCTTATGCACCAATGGAAATGTAAACTGTTGACCGGTAGCAACATATCGTTTCACCGCATTAATATTGTAATTACAGAACATGTTCTACAAAAAATTAGAATAATAATAGAAAGTCTAATCCGCACACTTATGAACGTGCCTAAAAATGTTGAAACATTCAATTTAGAAAGGAAAGCCGTCGCCGTATGTTACCCTCAACTCGAACTACAAATAGCCTCATGGATATGGAGTACGGCAGACGGCGCAATTGCTGGATTGCCTTGCTCTGCGCTTGGAGAAATTCCATAGACACTGCAGTGGGTTTCTCCATGCAACACCCATGGATTTTGACTTCCCCAGATTTACGAGAGCATGTTACCCGGGGAAGTGCCAAAGCCTTACACCTCCAGAGGGTAAGGCATAACGAGAAGAAATACCTGTATTAATCTTTGTGTTTCCCTCTTTCCATGTGTGCCCGTTCCTGCATAAAAACAATGCTGCAGACAACACAAGCACGCTTGTACTATTTTACAAGGAGGGGCCTTTGTTGGCACTAGGCTACCAAAACGGTAGCAGTGCAGGGGGAAAGGACAGAAATACCGTGCATTCATGCCCCTTCACTTTGGCATAGGACAGCAAAGCAAGCTTACTTGATGCACAGCCCTACACCAAATGCCCATAAACTAGGGCCTTATTTTGGTCAAAATGACCTCAAGGATCTTATGATTTTTTTTCAGAGTTTTGTGGATGTATGACATCCCCCTAAAACTGAGGAATGCAACACCCTCCCTATTAAGATTGTATACCTCTCCGAGAATTCCCACTAGGGTGGCAGGGACATCTGTACACATATCTCACTTCTACCAAAATGGTATTCTTCTTCTACGTGTTTTCCCAACTTTAACCTGCAAACTATCGTCAATTCCAAACCCCCCCCCCTTGAATCCACACTAGAGCTTCCCCCTTGTATTCTGCTCTGTTGCTAGCCCTCTAGATTCTTGCTTAGAAATAACAAAACATGCATGCATACATACATACATTCATACATACATACATACATACATTCATACATGCATACAGGTATTAGAATATTAGTTGGGCTTATTACTGTCCAAAGGCAACCAGTGTAGTGAGCAGGTTTCTCATATACAGTAAAGACCCCACGACAGTGGGCAACACCTCCCATTGGATTACATGGCTAAGTCTGAAAATTAGCAGACCTAAAAAAGCAGCGTTAACCGTGGTTAGCGCTACTTTTTTTGTCTCTAACAGGATTAGTGTAAAGCTTGATAATTTAATTTAAAGCCAAAAAAGCGGAGAAAATCCCTTATTAATATGCCCCATAATGTTTTCCTGCTCTACTGAGGGTAGCATTGACTTTTACGAAATATATAATAGCATGCACATGAAACCTTATTTTTACAAAACATGCTGCTAGTTTTACGATTCTAGATCCCACGTCCAGATAGACCGGTCTTTGAAGATGAGCATCTTCATGGAACCCATCCATTGCCTGAGGCCTGTTGTTACACAGCACAAGGTGTGGTCGTGGAATGTTAGAACTTTGAAGATTATTTCAGCCATCAGCATCTCCTCGGGCTGGAAATGTAATGGTGTCTGCGCCACGCCTAATCAGCTCACTATTGTTGACTGCTTTATGTGCAGTGCCTTATATTGTGATTGTGGCCTTATGACTTGTGATAGATACCTACTTACCCCCAATAATGAACGGCATTCCAACAACAGTGCCCTCCATCTCAGTGAAAAACCAGCCACCAGTAACAAAACCGACCCCGGGAGCAAAAACAGCCCCCACTCTTCCAGCCTCCTGGAGAAACTCTCGATGCCCAGTACAGCCAGTCTGGACTTGGGAGCACTCTACGGCTCCCCCTGCCAGAAAAAGAGGAGGGAAAGAGGCTGCGGCGGAGGCCAAAGTCTCGCGCCATTTTTCCAGGTGGAATTACTGCCAGGTAGAATTTTGTTCATACCAAGCGCGTCGAAGAGGCCACAGTTGCCCCCGTGGGACAGGGGGTGCCCCCAGCCTCCAGGGGGGCCCCCTCAGCACAGTACTCTGGCCAGAAACTCCTGATTGAGGCCAGAGGGGGGTCCTCCACGTACCTTGCAGGGGGGCTCTCACATTTTGTTACGCCACTGGTTCATACAGTAATTCTGCTCACCCTGACTCATAATATCTGAGCAGCGACTGCGAGTGAGCCTTCGCTTCAATGGATGTTGGGGGTCTGGGGAGTGGGGGTCATCTATAAGAGGAAGCTGAGGTCCAACCACAGCTCTTATCAGAAAACTGTCCACAATTGAGAAGCAGGTGAAGTGTCCTCAGCTGCTTCTAACATAGATCACTTATACAATTTGGACTTTTAACTGCAAATTTATGAGAACCTTGCGCCTCTGGATCGTTACTTTTTGTGACGCTCCGGCGGCACTAATCACAAAATCAAGTGCATAAAGCTGAAAATGTAAGTTAAAATCAATTAATGAAGCTGATAAAGTGGCTTAGATATTAATGTGAAAACGCATTGAAAAATGACAGGTAGTCAAAATGTGTTTGGCAGTCATATTCACTGGTAGGCTGCAGTAACAGTTCTCTTTAACAAATAGAAGCTTTGAAATTTCTGAATTCTGCACAAATGTATTTGATAGCTTGACCTTAATGTGACTTTCTTAGAGTAGGGAGTAATTCCTTTATGGAACATATTTGGTATTTTAGTTTGTTATTGCCTAATCATATTTCCTCTTGGTAAATTTCTGTAAACTGATTTATTTGACACAGTAATTGAATAAAGAGAAAAAGAATATTACTAATCTCTTTATGAGAATAAAGGTTTTGGAAAGCAAAACCCCTTCCTGCACACAAAGAATCCTGCTGACAACACAGGCACCGTGGTACAAGTGTGCTACGTGTTGGTGCTAGGCTGCCAAAACAGCACCAGCACAGGGGGAAAGGACAGAAATGCACTGTATTGCATAAATACACTGCATTCCTACCCCTTCACCTTGGTGTAGGGTAGCGTACCTAGGTGCGGCTCGTGCAAGCAAGAGCACTGAGGGGGGGGGGGGGGGGGGGGGGTGCCCTGATGACAAGAAATGACAAGTTAAACTTACATTTTAAAAAATTAAAGGTAAGTGATTTTCGTTTTTAAGGTCTCGCCTACGCAGCACACAAGCGCTGCATAGGCATAGTGACCTATTGCTATCACTTCGGCTTTCAGCCAAACACGTGCACGCGTTCCATTGCCTTCAATTTTCAGCGCGAACACCTTGCGGGAGCACGCGGCGCCATATGGTGGCACCATATGGTTCCCTCTCCCGCAAGGGAATCGTGCAGGTCCCCTCCTCCCCCTGCTGCCGCGTGAGGTGCATGCGCCTCCCACTGGCGTAACGAAAAGTGAGGGGGCCTCCCTGCACGGTACTTAGTGGGGCTCCCTCCGGGCTCAATTAGGAGCTCTCCCGGCCGGAGTTCAGTGCCGAGGGGGCCCCTTGGAGCTAGGGGCCCCCTGCACCGCGTGGGCTGCGGGGCCTGTGTTACGCCCCTGGCGCCTCCCCCTTCTGCCGCGCGGGGCGTGTGATTTTTTCCCCTTTTTGTATCTGTTCGCTCCAGCGCCCCTTCCCTTCACCTTTTCTTGCCCCCCACCAGGTGCCAGTTTAACCGCCTGTGATTCTCAGCTGAGAACGGTAAGTCCAGGAGAGCTTTACAGGCTTCCATAGACCTGTTGACCTACTCCTGTAAAGTCTGATTCAAAACTTGCTAACTTCTATTGAAGTTATGATACACTGTGCTAGCTGCTAGCGATTGGATTCTAAAGTAAATGTCACATCCTTGTATGATTTAGATTGAATAATGAATTATGAGAAGGCGAGACTCGCAGTTGTCCTGCTTAGATTCAGTTTGTGCTAGCACAATACTTTTGTTAGGCATTTTGTTTGGGGGAACAATGTGGACAGTAAGATGTCTGAGATTGTTAATGCAGCTTGTGACGAATTTTCAGATCACAGGTTCTAATCCCACATGTCTGCACACCCTTTTATGTTTGTGAATAGATTAAATCAGTGCCAAAGATTTGGGTGATAACATCCATTCCGTTGTAACGAAAATTCGGATCTGGAGCGGTTATCCAGTTATTTATTTATAAGCGGAGATACACACTTTGAGCTAATTATTCCGAATATAATGCATAACAAGTCTGATATATGTATGGTATGAGGGTAGCGAAAGTCGTGCAGGGTCTTCAATTTCTGACGTTCTAATTTTAAGAACCTTAATAGCACATGACTACTGTCAGCTGTACCGTGGCTGGGTGCAAAGGAGTTAAAAATGAAAACTACAGCAGACAAAGAAAATAGTCTGCGTGGGACAAATAAGAGTTGAGACCTGGACCCAGAAGCTGAATCTTATTGCATGGGTTGTGGTTTGTCGACGGCGAAGAAAAGCACAAAGGCACTAGTTCTGTTGAATTGAAATGATGTTGCGTTTAATTTTTTGCTTTTATTCAATAAGCACAATGAAGACCGGTCAAAGGCAGCCAGCATTTGAGAGAACACTTTGTACATTTATGAACCGAAAGGGGAGAAAGAAACCAGCATGTGTAAACCTGCTTTGCGCATTAATCAGTCAAAGTCCTCTTAATCTGAAAATCCAATATTTTTAAGTGACTGATCGCTCATCCCGTATAACCACCCGGCTAATAAACCTTCTGCCAGTATATAATGGCGCCTCTATAACATTCTTACCTTGAAAAGTGGTGTACTCCTTTTGTTTGTATACCTGGTTCTTCACCGATTGTATCACAATGCTTCCCTGTCTGGAGTCATTTTGAAACGTTCACCGTGGTCGTCCTGGACTTCTTTACTTTATTCTCTTGGTTTGTAGCATAAGGACAGCGGCACACCATCACCAGCTTTCTAATCATTGTCTGACAATGACCTGGGGTGCTGCTTCTTCACTGACTCCATTGACTATATATTGGGGCGCTACTATGAATACTCGTAGTCGCACTTTTAAAATGCAATTTTAAGTTGTTTTTAAATTGGTTTTAGGATTGACACACTTGCTGCTAATCTCCATTGCTCAAAGTCCTGGTCTTCCTTGTTTTGTTAAGTTGGCACTTTGGAGGTTTTCTGGGGGTGCAGGCGCACCTCCCGCACACCTACTTACAATTGACTTGTATAAATGTCACAGGAGAGGTGAAGAGCAAGGTGAGTTTCTGTAAACTGGCTGCGGGCATAGATATCCTATGTGCTGCAGGAGTAGTGGCACCATGCGCCAGCGAAGTGAGGGATCCAGCTGCTTCAGTCATAGCCACCATTGGATGAGGAATTTACCTTGCTTTTGCTACCCAGCCGCAGTCCAGAAGGCCCACTTCCCTGGCTTGCGTTAGGGCCTAAGGCAATCGTGCAACGAAACAGAGTGATGACTGTTTGAGTTTTCTGCAACATCCATCTTCGGAGACTTTTTGCATATTGTTCAGAGAGAGGATGTCGTGCCCTGGACAATTGCACTAGGACCCTGGGGCATAGGGTCAAGGGACAAGGGGACACCGGACACCACATCCGGTCAGGGGAGGGGACCTGGGGGCATTCTGGGATCGGACCTCGAGGAGAGAGGTTGGGGCAACCTCATGCACTGTGTAACGTAATAAAAGAATACCTGATTGCCCAGCTGTGTCCCTTGTGTTTCCTGGGTTCGGGAACACGACATCTGGCGACGAGGCGGAGACGTTTCCATCGTGTGCAAGGCCATCGATGTCCGACGACGAACATCCCGACGACGAACATCAGCGAGTTTAGACCAGGAGCCCACCCTGGATCGCGCTTGCCCACAGATGATTGCGGAGGAAGAGGAGAAGAATACAGCAACGTGGGAGCCCACCCCGATCGCTGGAAACAAAATCCAGGAGTGCCGGTAAGACGCTGTGCAATAAGCGCGAAGTTTGAAGATTTGGCGCGAGAGTCTCGGCGGCCATCTTAGGATCAGGCGCGTGAGCCAATAGGAGCAGAGAATACACGGGCGGCCATTTTGAAGACAGGCAGTATCCCGATTGGCCGCAAAACAATGCGAGAATACCGGAGGCCATTTTGTGGTCAATCAAAGTGACCAATAAGGAACAAGAAACAGCACGGCAGCCATTTTGAAGTCAGGCACAGCGTGAGGACACCAGAAAGAGTGCAAATAAAAGGGAAGAAACAGAAATAAAGGCACAGGAAGGCAAAAGGATGAAATAAAAGAATAAAAATAGAGGAAAATAAAGTAAAGGCACAAGAAAAAGAGCCTTAAAGACAAAACAAAATAAACAAGGAAAGGGCACGAGAAAACAAAAGAAAACACAAGGAAACAAAGAAAAGAAGGCAACAATGGCGGACCCAAAACCAAGTGCACAATATAGGAGGCCACTGCCATTCAGTCTATCCGAACCACAAACAGGAATAAGATGGGAAAAATGGGTCAGGCGATTTGAAAACTATGTGGAAGCAACTGATGTAACAACAGCTAATATGAAAGGTCTATTTCTGAACCTAGTAGGAGATGAAGTGGAGGACCTACTGGTGACACTACCAAAAGAAGAGATTGCCACCTATGAGAAACTAATAAAATGTTTAACAGACAAGTTTGATCCCCAGAGAAATGTTGATTTCGAACTACACAGCTTCATGATCGCATTCCAACAAGCAGAAGAATATCTGGATGACTTCGCAACAAGGTTGCGGAAACTGGTAACTCCTTGCGAATTTGATAAGTTCGACAACGAACAGGCAATAAGATTACGAATAATTCAAGGCTGTCGTGACATTGAATTCCGCACAAGGATCTTAAAAGAACCAATCTCATTGGAAAACATCCTGGTGCTAGGAAGGGCCGAAGCCAGAGCGACAGCACATGCAAAGGAAATGGAACGAAGCAAGACAAGTAGTGGAGAACAGATTCCTCGGATGACAAACAACAGCCGATCAGGATGCTGGAAGAAGGAAAAGAATGAACAGGCAGTGAAGAAACAGCCGGAAGGAACATGCTACAGGTGCGGACTTGAGTTCCCACACAGAGGCCCATGCCCGGCAATCGGCCAGACCTGCAGAAAATGCAATGGAAGAAACCACTATGCAAGCGTGTGTCAAGGAATGCAGTAAAGAAACGACCGAGGAAGGCCAGAAGAGCACGAATGCCAACAAGCAGACACATCAGGCATGTCGAGACAGGAGCAAGAAGCTCATCAGTAGAGTCGGAAGAAGAGGAAGAAATAGAAAAAACAGAACAATTGTATCTCATAACAGATGTCAACGCAGAGTCAGAAATGGAAGAGGAAAGTGAAGAAGAAGATGAAGCAAGAATATGCCTAATAGGAAAAAAGAAAATAAAGAAAACAGAATCGGTGAACATAAAGGTGGGGCCGCATGAAGCAGAATTTGTCCTGAACAGTGGTGCAACGTGCAACATTATGTGTGTTTCAGAATATGAAAGAATGAAGATAAAGCCGATTCTAATACCATCTCGGGTCAAAGTATTCACATGGGGGTCCAAAAGACTGGTGATAAACATGGGAAAGTACAAAGAAGAACTGACGTACAAGGATCAAAAGACAACCGAAGAAATACATGTACTGAAAGGAGACAACCCAGCGCCATGCCTGCTGAGTAATGTCATGGCTCAAGTGATGGGTCTCATGGTAATGACATACAACATGTCAGAAAGGAACAACATTCTGAGAGAATACCTCAAGTTACTACAAGGGCTATGGAAGCTCAAAGGACCACAAATTACGCTGCACATTGACGAGACAGTAAGACCAATTGCACAACACCACAGAAGAGTGCCAATTCACCTGCAGCCACAAGTAGAAGAGGAGCTGGAAGCCCTACTGAAGCAGGACATAATAGAGCCATTAGAAGGACCGACGCTGTGGGTGTCGCCCATCGTGGCTGTCCCAAAGAAAGACACGTCCAAAATAAGAATATGTGTAGACATGAGGATACCGAACAAGGCTATTGAACGTGAACGACACCCTGGACCACATTTGGACGACATGATCAGCTGTCTCACAGGCACAAGGCATTTCCCCAAACTGGACTTGTGCAAAGGATACCACCAACTAGAACTGGATCCTCAATCTAGATACATCACAACGTTCTCTACCCACCTCGGTATGTTTAGATACAAACGCCTGAGTTTCGGGATCTCATCGGCTGCAGAGATATTTCAAGAAACGATAAGACAAATAATAAGGCCAATAAAGAACAGTTTAAACTACAGCGATGACATTCTGGTATTTGGCAAGTTGGACGAAGAGCATGACAAGGCGTTAAGAAGTGTGTGCTCCCACCTTGAACAGGCTGGTTTGACACTGAACGAAGACAAATGTGAACTAGGAGAAAACAAACTGGTTTTCTTCGGCCACATTTTCTCAAAAAAAGGAATGCGGCCGGATCATAGCAAGGTGGAAACATTGGAAAAGGCAACGAGGCCAACGGATGTGGCGGAAGTAAGGTCATTCCTCGGTCTAGCAAGCTACTGTGCAAGATATATCAAAGACTTTGCCACTGTAAGTGCGCCGTTAAGAGAGCGCACAAAGCAGGGACAGAGTTTCTCATGGACCGATGAATGCAGCAAAGCGTTTGAAGAAATAAGACAAGCAGTAAAAGCAGTGGATCACCTAGCATATTTTGACCCAAGACTGTGTACAGAATTAACAGTAGATGCAAGTCCAGTGGGACTAGGAGCAATATTGGCGCAGCATGAACCAGGGAGAGACTCCCCAAGACACATAGTGGCCTACGGAAGCAAGAGCTTGTCGGAGATTGAGAAAGGATACTCTCAACCAGAAAAGGAGAGTTTGGCAGTAGTGTGGGCCTGCAAACATTACCACATGTTCGTCTACGTGAAACCCTTTACAATCATAACAGATCATCAGGCACTCACAAAAATATATGGCAATCCGAACGCAAAGATACCGCCAAAGATAGAGAGATGGGGAATCAGGCTCATGGACTACAACTTCAAGATTATTCACAAGCCAGGAAAGGAACACAACCCAGCTGACTATGTGTTGCGGCACCCTTTGCCACAAGCATCGCAAGCAACAACAATGGCAGAGGAATACCTCAATTTTGCACTGAAACTAAGTACACCAACAACGATAACATTGGAAGAACTGGAACGCGAAACAAAAAGAGACCACACCATGCAGGAGACAATGAGAATCACCAGACAACAAAGATGGAGGCATGTGAACAGCAACAGTATTGTAGAAAGAGGGGTAGAGAAAGAAGAATTGCTAGCGTTCAAAAGGATAAGTGAGGAACTGTCGGAGGGCGGAAATGGGATAATAATGAGAGGCACTCGGATAGTAATGCCCCGGACTTTGAGAAAAAGAACAGTAGAATTGGCGCATGACTCGCACAGAGGAATTGTGGCAACAAAAAAAATGCTACGGGAAAAGGTGTGGTTTCCAGGACTAGAAACATGGTATAAGAAATGGTGACGCGCTGTCACATTTGTCAAATAACAGGGCCCTCATCAAAGCCGGAACCGCTGCAAATGTCCCAACTACCAACGGCGGTGTGGACAGAGCTGGCTGCAGACTTTTATGGCCCATTGCAAACAGGAAGTTACCTACTAGTGATCGTAGATGAATACTCAAGGTTCCCGATAGTGAGACCGGTAGCGTCCACATCGGCCAACGCAATGCTGCCAGTGCTAGATGATGTATTCGCAGCAGGGGGCTCACCACAGACATTGAAAACAGACAATGGCTCGCCTTTCTCAGGTGAGGAGTTAAAAAAATTCATGGCATATCTGGGAATCAACCACAGAAGAATAACACCGCTGTGGCCACAGGCAAAAGGCATGGCAGAACGGTTCATGGGAACCATCAAGAAGGCGATACAGAGGGCAAAACTGACGCAGATATCAAAAGGGCAGGCCATATGTCAGGTACTAAGAGATTATCGAAACACCCCTCATAGCTCCACGGGAAAGTGCCCTGCAGAACGAGGCTGCCACAAATAAAGGAGGTGGAGAAGACAGAACAAAAGGATATCGCCGCAAGGGACAAGGATCAGAAAGCCAAGATGAAGGCCTATGATGACCAGAGAAGACATGCAGCAAACACAAAACTAAAAGAAGGAGACACCGTGCTAGTAAAACAGAGACAAGTGAAGAAATCAGACAGCGTTTTCTCAAGAAAACCTTTGACGGTGACGGAAGTAAAAGGGCCAATGATCACCGCCTCAGCCGGTCAATATCACATCACCAGGAATAGCTCGCATTTCAAGGAGCTGAAAACAAAAGAAGAAGAGATGCCAAAGCAAGAATTGGAGGAGGACAGACCACCAACGAATTACCAGCGGACCTACAAGAGCAGCGACCAATAAGAGAATGCAAAAAGACAAAAAGACTAATAGAGGAGATGTAAGGGGACAGAGGCTGTAAACACTCTCTATCTGCATCTCTCACTCTCTCTCTCTCTCTCGTACACCATCATCAAACAGCAAGCCTAATGAAAAAAAAATGTTTTGCTCACAACACAGGGGGAGATGTTGTGCCCTGGACAATGGCACTAGGACCCTGGGGCATAGGGTCAAGGGACAAGGGGACACCGGACACCACATCCGGTCAGGGGAGGGGACCTGGGGGCATTCTGGGATCAGACCTCGAGGAGAGAGGTCGGGGAAACCTCGTGCACTGTGTAACGTAATAAAGGTATACCTGATTGCCCACCTGTGTCCCTTGTGTTTCTTGGGATCGGGAACACGACAGAGGTGATGTTGGATAGCGGCTTGCGAGGTCAAAAGAGACAGGTGAATTGCTTAGCGATGGATTATATTGGATGTTTGAGCCTGTTATGGATCAGTTTGGAGCGTAATGCCCATGGATGTGTTCACCTGCATTTAAAGCATTGCTTCTTCCCCACAACATACCTTTTATTACATCAGAAAGCATGTGCTGCTAATGGCCAGGCAATTTAGCACTTCTGCTTCCCAGGTCTGTGCAGACTTTTCTCTCCAGCAGCACTGGTTTGTTAAAAGGAATATTTCAGCAGGGGCGGCCTTAGGCATGTGCAAGCTGTGCACCTGCACAGGGCCGCCAAACCCCAGGGACCGCCACACCAATATATATTCTTAATATAATAATCCTCTGAGGATGGATACATATTTGTGTGGCGGCCCCTGGAAAGGATTTAGCGGCCTCCGGCTCTGTTCCACTTCCAAACACACTGACCCCCCCCCCCCTCTTCACTGGCCTCTGCGCCTGCGTTCCTCCGGTGGCCCCCTACCTACGCTCCCTGCCCAGGGCCGCCATGGGCCTAGAGCCGCCACTGATTCCAGACTGCGCCCGAGAGCAGGACTGCCCAGCTCATAGGGGCCCTGTGTAAGTCCAACGCTGTCCTCGACCAGCTCTTGATGAGTGGCGGGAACTTGCTGCGTCCCAGAGTTTTGCGGCAGATGGGGCAGGAGCTTGTGAGCTGCCTTTTTCCAGTATATCGGTTTGACCTGCACAATGAAAACATCTGGTGGTCTATTTTGAGCTGCCGCAGATCTAAATGCAGCTCGTCCATTTATAGCACGTGCACAGCTCTAGCCCTAACAGAAAGCATGTGTCTATAACTTCATTCTGTATATATTTTGATTTCTTTGCAGTTTTATGAAATATCTGAAGTTGTGATCAGCCTAGTCAAACTTCTTGAAAACCTATGACGTGCCTTACCAGGTACTTCCGGGATATGGGCGAGCTGTTTCTGCTGGATAGATGTGCAACGGTATGTGAAGCAAGAAGGCCCTTTTTTCTGTAATAGGTTTGAGAAATATCCAGTTCATTGATTGTAACTTCCTCTGTGGCTGGTGCAATGTCCGTTTCAACATGTCATGCACATTGGTATGCTGTGAAGGCGAAAGCCCAGACCTCTGTTGTCTATGCTACAGCTGCCCAGACGGGTTTTTAGGTCTTGCTACAAGTAGCGCTAGCTGTGCATTAGACATCTTGTTACTAATGTGGTAGATAGCAGTACATGCCTTGAGCTGTGAGTGACAGCGTGATTGACACACACATCTTCAGCATGGCGTTGTATCTTCAGTGCTGTAAATGGCCTTGGGTGGGTCATTCTATTGGTGGATACCAATCCGCGGGAGAGGGCCCTTTCCTCAGGCATCTAAGTGAAGGTGACAGTGTAGGACTTGTCTCGTGGTCATAAATAAGCCCCCTTCCCCCCTCCACACACACAACTAGAGGAGGGGCGCCCTCATTCGTGCCACAGGCAGGAGCCTTGGTCTGGCGCAGGAAAGGGCCACGGAAGGTCACCCGGTGACGGCATCAAGAGGCCCTATTTAAGCCAGTGCGCCAGGGAGAGCTTCCTCTTTGTCCCTCTGCATCAGGCCTGCTGTGGACCCCGATCGGTAAGCGCGCGCCGAGCAGAAGCTTTACTTGTGACTTGGCAGAATATTTAACATCAACATAAAAGAGGTACTGGGATGGCGCAAGCAGTGACGCAGAAGCTTTAGTGAGACTCAGGGGCGTAACACAGCCCCCCGCGGCGCGTTGGGGGAGGGGGGCTCACTTGGAGCCAGCATCATGATGGTGCTCAGGCCCGGGCCCCGGTCGGGCCTCAGAGGCTCTTGATCGATTAATTACATAGGACTGAATTAAATGGTGCGCAAGCTCAACCGCGCACACGCGGGCCCGGCGGGGCCTCCAAGGCGCTTCATTAATTTAATAGTGGGTGAGCGGCGCACTGATGCCTCCGCGTGTGCGCGACCTTCTGGGTGGGGCTGGGGACCAATGCCATTCCGCATTGTGGAGCGCAGTTAAAGTGCGCGTGACTTGAGAGGCGAGGCATCCCAGGACTCAGCCACGCCAGAAACATGGAGGCAGACTACAGGCAAGGCCTTTTTCACTTATGTTCCGATGTGTGATTTTACAGAGCGCCTCGCACAGATCACCTCTGCAACTTCAGCCTGCTGTAAGTATTATAACGTTTTACCAATATAATGGTGTCCACACAGGTGCGCACATAGATTGCTGAAATGCTTGTACTGCACATCTGCTCTTTAGAGTCCGGCTGTGAGGAAGCGTGCACGGCTATGTTGCTGCAGTGCTGGGGCATCACGAGTGGAAGTTCTTTGTCATGAAAAACACAGTGTTGAGGTGCGTGTGGTGAATGTTTCGTTGAGAAGGCCGGATTTATTTTGAAAAACTGAGGTTTTCGTTTTCGGATATTGGCACTGGTGGGTAGAGAGCTCATCTCTGTGAGGCATTTCAGTCACAGGGACGTCTGTTCCGGAGAGTAAGGGCGTCTATGTCACTTCGCCAGGAAGGAGAGACAGTGGCATTTACTCAGACGGTCAGAGGTGGTCTCGGAGGGTTTTGACACCTCAGCAGTCCTGATAGAATTAATGGGAGTACCTATGGGAACACCAATCAATCTCTGAGGGGGGGGGGGGGGTGTTCCTACTGCTTGAAGAGCCAGGTCTTGAGCAATCTCCTGAAGATTAGTAGGTCCTCGGTCTGCCGTAGGAGGATGGGGAGCGTGTTCCAGGTCTTGGCGTCGAGGTAGGAGTATAAAATGGGAGTGTCGAACGTGAGGTTCTCTTCCTCTTTGAGCTACGTTCCTTCAAACATTTTAAAGCCATTTTTACTTGAAAAACCTCTTATTTGTTTGTATGTTTTCCGTTCTTTTTACAAAGTTCAATGTTTTCTCTTCACATCTGCCACTCGGGCCTCTGCTACCAATTGGAGATGATGTGTTCCTTTAACTCCATTTTTGGGACAATGCCCTTTTGTTAGCTTCTCTTATTTTGTTGTAGAGCTGTTTCTTCTTTGAGCTACATAATGTTCATGTCACTTCGGTTTTATTTTTGAGGCCAAGTATTCCACTTGAGGATTGCTGGGTCCCCTTGCTCAAGGGGCTGTCTTGTGACTCCCTCAGTGTCCCTCTGCTTAGGTCTCTCTTGAGCTCCTTTGAGATGCTGGTGTGATCTTCCAAGATTTAGAAGACATTGTCTAGTACATCTCTCAATACGGTAGCTCACGAGCAAGCAGTTTTCATCTTGAAGTGATTTTCAGATCCATGTGATCTGGACTGGTGGGAGCACTGGAGTCTCTTTGGAAACTCAAGTCTCACAAAACATGTGATGACAAAGGCAACGCTCAGAACAGGAGGCGCCCTCACTCCAGCTTCCCTTCATGCATTGCACATGACGAGGCAACAGCACCAGCACAATCTCCCCTCACACAGTTGACATCATGCAACTCCCCCCCCACACACACACACACTGAGTAGGACCAGCATTGGCCGCACCAGTGCAACATTCCCGCACGGAGAATAACCGCATCACAGGTGGCTTCAAGCATCCCCCTCCACACACGCCAACACACTGAGCAGGAACAGCATGGCCGGCACTTGGACCAACTTCCCTCACACACAGAGCAGAATAGGCAACATCAATTAGAGGTACCCTCTCACATAGAACAGATACAGTATTGAAGGGGTCTATAAACTTGAGAAGTTAACAACTTGTTACTTTGCCACTTTCAACTTCAGCAGCTTTGCAAAGTGCAAGTTGGTGACATTAAAAAAAAAAAAAAAATACCCGAGGGGGTTAGGAAGGGATCTTGGGTGGCAACGGCAACATTGCTCTTCGCACGCTGAGCCACAGACGCGAGGTATCTGGTGGTTCCATCCCATTGTATGTGTGGAAGCACACAAAGGCCTATATTTACTAATCTTTCACACAACACAGTGCCTCAAGGCAACTTGCTGTGCTGCATTAAGTGGAGGGAGAGAGCAGAAATGTGCCATATCTTAAAAGATGTCTGCACTCTCATGGCACTGACGCTCTTCAGGCATCCTATCTCCAATGCGAGCATCCTTGCACCATGGCACAAGGGTGCCCGAGTAATGGGCAGGATTGTTTTTGCTCAGGAAGGCATACCTTCCTGCACAAAAACCATCCCTTGAGGCTTTTTCCACTTCCTATGTGGCTTCCCGCTGCACAAGCAGTCGGCCCTCTTAAGAAGGCAGGCCCATAGTGCCTCACACTGGCACACTCATCCTGGCTCCACTCATAAGGACCCCGTGGGAGTCCCTCTCTTCAGGCGCTCTCCCCGCATCATTTCCAGCACCTGGGGGGGGGCTAGGGCCAGTTACTTATACTTGCCCCACCCAGGTGCCGGCCTCTTTGTTTCTCTGCTGGACACGCTGTCCACAGGTGCCGACCTCGTTGTGCCATGTCTTGTCATGCCCTTGAGTCAGGAGGCAGCATCAGGGATTTCTTGCGGTGAGTCTGGGGCCCATTGGGACAGTTTCTCCAGCCTCCTGACTGCACCCCCTAGCGCCGAATGCTCCTGCCTCTGGACGTTTTGGGGCATGCCTGGCGCAGCGCTATGGGGAGGAACAATATAAGCAGTAATGTTTTCTGCCCTGGGCTGTAGCTCTGAGGCAAGTTTTAATGCATTTGGTGTCACAAGCACCCCCACAGCAAGACGAGTGTTCGAGATTTGGCGAAAGGGCAAGGTCATCCTTCTGTGTAAACATGCACTCTTCAGTCAGGTTATAGCACAGTGCTAATGCTGCTAGGCTGCGGTTCGATGCAGAAAGCAGCACACATAGAAAGAGGAAGTAACAAGGAGAAATAAAGATATTTCTCCTCCTTACGCCATCCCCTGGGAGGTGTAGCTATTTGATGCAAACCCAAATTTACAAACCTTTGTAAATCTGGCATGGCATGAAATCCGTGGGTGGATGCACGTAATGCCCATGAGCCACTTGTGGAACACCTCCCAGAATGAAATGTAATGCAGTGCATCGTAAGCAACTGTGTTGCATTACAGTTCTCTACAAAGCCACATAATGTGGTGCAAATCGACCTTTGCATTGCTTCGTAAATATCTACTAAGATTTTGCATAGTGGCTGTGCCTCAAAAGTGGCACAACCACGAAGCAAAATGTTAGTAAATAAGGCTTCTAGTCTGTAAACTTTGGCCCAGATTTTTGCAGCCCTTGGGTTGCCGTTATATCATGCAAGGTGGTGCAAGGCAACACAGGGGCTTCAGTGAGATTTACTAAGCCATGCAAAGCCAGCCTGTATGCCTCTGCATGGCTTAGTAAATCCAGAGTAACACAAAGCAGCGCAAGTCGATGCCTTGCATTACTCTGCGTTGGGAAGGGGAATAATATACCTGACCCAAACAGAGGCGTAATAGGGAGAAATATCTTTATTGCTCCTCGGTATTTCCTCTTTCAAGGTGTACTGCATCCTGCACCAAAAGTAGAAAGAGGAAAATGCATCTGAAAATAGTTTTTGTGCGGAATTTGTCTCTTCCCGCACAACAAAAATCCTACCAGTAACACAGGCATGCTTCACCCATGCTGTAAGCGTGCATTTGCGCTAGGTTGCAGTGCGTGCGCCAGCGCAGAGAGAGAACAGGAATGTGCCATAGATTAGTACATGTGACACATTCCGGTTCTCGCCATTTGATGCAGTGCAGCAAGTTGTGTTGCGCCAAAGTTAGTAAATTTGTGCCTTGGTGTTGTGCACCACTCAGTTCCGACCACATACCTCATAGTGTCTATACCTGACATGTGTATGGGTCTACACGCTCGCTTGCATGGCTCTACGGCTTTCCGCCATTTGACGGGGACATGTTGGAATGCTTGCTTTTTTATTTATGGATGGATGAGACCCTACGCACGGAGGGTGGGACTCGTGAATATACTCTAATAAGCTACAATGACACCTTTTCAATGTATTTTGTGAACACAGATCGATTCACAAATCCAGCAGCATTCTCTTCCACCCTCAGCAATGTCATTATTTAAAGATTAGGAAACTGTACGGTTTTTGTAAAAATTTCTTCTAATAAAATCTTTTGAAATAAAAAAAAAAGAAAGTTTCTTGAACTAAATGCGTTGGCTGAAAAGCGCAAACAGGGGTTGAAACATCTGAAAGATAAACGATCAAAAGATACACAGGGGCATAACATAAGGCCCACAGCCCCTGCAGTGCGGGGGGGGGGCGAGCTCTAGAGGGCCCCCTCAGCACAGTACATGGCCTGAGAGCTCCGGAGTGAGTCCGGAGGGGGCACCTCCATGCACTTTGCAGGGGGGCCCCCTGAGGTTTCGTTACGCCACTGGTGAGCCTACACCTACAACATCAACTTTCCACCCCTCGTCTTTGTACCGTGGGGCATCTGCTCACACTCAGGCACCGTGTTAAGAAGTGTGGGAACAGCTTTATTTTTAGTATTTCTTTCATTTCCATGGCACTTTCAGACATTTATCATTGATCATTTCTCAGTACCCACATTTTGCTTCTTTTGCTCTGAGGCAAAAATGGAAAGTAACTGGAAAATCACTAAATCAGCTGTTGTTTGAATGAATGGTTGGATTTGTATCGCGTGCGGTTACTGAATGAGTGTTTCGGCACCACAGCAAGAACCCGGTGGGAGAGCAAGGCTTAAACATAAGGGTGATTAGGAATTTTTGGAAGCTCGCTCTACATAAAACCCAATTTTTAGCCAGAATGAAATTCGAAAGCGCTAAACACAGCTCCATTTTCATGCAATAGCTGTTCTAAATCCATAACAAAATATATGAAGCTTACAGCAGCCTCTTCTACAATTGATCAGGTTTCTTGATTTTATGCCATCGCTGAGTGCAGGTGACTCTACTCCAGTTTTGGGTTTAGGACATCAGTGGTAAGGTTGGGGTGGTGGAGGAGTTTGAGCTAAGTATGGGTCTAGGGCAGATTCAAAGAATTTAGGTAATATTTATCATTTGCCTACACAACGCAACACAGTAAGACCCCTGGCTGCACTGATCTGTGTGAAAGGGAAGGGACAGGAATGCGTCATATCTCCCACAATACGGTGCGTTCCTGCTGGCTGGCTGTGCTGGCGCACTGTTGGCTGCCTCACGCCAATGCAGGAGGCAGCAGTGGCGGTGAGGCTCATTCACTGAACGGGGTATAGGGCATCGTGCTTGTATTGCCTCATTGATGCCAACAAATGCTCAGAATTAATGCTTCTTATCACTTTCTCATGCCCATAGGGTAGTTACACAGTCTCACCGCAATGCATGATTTACTCGTCCCCTTTTAAACATTCCACAACTGGCAGCAGGTCCTGGTGCCTACGGCCGAAAGACTGAACATATTGATTAATCCACTTCAGTACATTGCATTATGTTGTGTTGTGTACAACTAATACAGGTGTGCTGTGTTTCATTTCTCCTTGTAGATCGAGTGATAATTGTTACCTGTGTCCTGCGAGATTTGTCAACATCAAGAAGGAGTCCCTCAGAAGTCACTTAAGTCGCTGGGAAAACATTTTGTGAAGAGGTAAGTGTAAAAACTCAGAGACATGGGGACCCCATCTTATCTTTTAAACATGTTTGAGAGGCTGCGTGAAGCCAATTTTGCGCAAGTTAGATGCGGGAAAGAGGGCGAGCTAACTCAACCCGTTGAGAAGGGGGTGAGGCAGGGGAGTGTGCTTGCTCCTACTCTGTTTTGCCTCTTTCTCAACATTTGACTGCACACCTTAATGAGGTTATGGACAATGATGTCCCCAAACTGGCAAATTCGAAGGTCCTGGCACTTTTGTTCGTGGACTATACCCTTTTAATGTCCAAGTCACCAATGGGAATTCAGAGGGTCCTGGACAGTTTTGTAATCTACTGTAATAACAAGGGGCTGGAAATCAACAGCATAAAAACCAAATGTATGGTCTTCAATCCAGACAAGACAACACACCCTAATCCCAGCCTAAATGTCATGGTTCTGTAAAGGGTCTCTGTATTTGACTATCTAGGTGTAAGCATGACCGAGAATAGGGAGTGGGGGCCACAAATTCCCAAAGCCAAGCTCAAATTAGCCCAGACCATGTGAGGAATTGCAAAATTACTGAGAGATTCTTCCTTTAAACCTCCTGACCCTATCCTAGAGATTCATAAGGTGCAGGCCAGGGCCTCATCAATGTATGGGGCTGAACTGTGGGGTGACTGTTCTTGGAGCCAATTGAGCAAAGCTGAGAATAGCTTTTTAAGACAGACTCTGGGTCTCCCCTCTAGTACTCCTTTAATTCTGCTGAGACTTGATTTGGGTATTAGGTCAATAGGAGATGAGGCTGCATTAAGACCCCTAACCTCCTGGCGAAGACTATGGGTGACCCCAGAGTTGGAAGATACCGGTTAGAAATAAAAGAGCTTTTGGGCTTCTGGGGTGCAGAGAAAAAGATCCCTTGGTTTGCGTACCTAAAGGAAGAGGGCAGCAGGATAGGTAATCCTAGTCTCTGGAGCGACCCCGTGGTAGCAGGCTTGGCAACCTCGCATGTGGAACTGGTCAAAACTCACCTTTTACATAAATTGGCAGTTATTTGTGGGAACCAGGGGACGGGCCATCTCACAGCAGATTTTCTCGAACACAAAGTTGAATACAAATTTAAGCCTTTCCTGGACGATATCTTGCCTCCCCTAGCTAGGAAATGATATCTACAGTTTTGATTCGGCACCCGTCCCCTCCGTACCTTTACTGCAAGTTGGTCTAGCACGGCCACGCGAGGGTGCCCCATCTGTAGACCCCAAGAGGAGACAGAGCTTCATGTTTTATTTTTTTGTCCAGGATACAAACTTGCTAGGCAATGGTGGCTCAAACAGTTGTGTAGGAATCTGGGGGTTGTGCATTTTCAGGAGGCATACAGAGTGTCAAAATCTAATACCTCTGATACCTGTAAGCCCATTGGATTGGGAGTATGGGAGTCTCTCGATTCCTATGCTCAATGTGGCGTAGGCGCTGGATTCTTTTAAAAAATGATGAAAAAATCTCAGAAATTGCTTTCCTCCTCTTGCCGCAGACTGTTACTGATTCTCATACTTACTAACCATGTAATACATGTTGTGAGAACATATATAATTCTTTTTTATATAGAATGTGAGTAGCAATTATCAATTAGATTGTATTCTAGAATAGCAATGTCAAACAGGACAATGCTCCACAAAATCATCTGGTGCTGGGTGGCCTCTTTTTGTAATAATTGTTTACCCTTTTTATTATTAGCTGTTATTTATTGTATTGTATACCCATTTTCAAGGCCTATGGACTGAACTAAAGGTCATAACAAGCAATTGCTCCAGTCAAGGCGGCACCAATGCAATGTCTCATTTTTAATTATGTTTTATTATTCAAAATGTATGAATAGTATTATGTATCTCTTATGCTTTTTCTAAACCGAAATAAAGATTACTGAATCGAAAAACTTTACACCAAATGTTTCCTATTAGGAAGCAAACACTCAGGGAGAAGCAGGGATAAAAGGAACAAGGCTTCCATGTTGATTGACAGAGGACCTCATTATATAGGCAGTCAGACTGCCACTGACAGTCAGTGGCAGTCCAACCGACATTTAGCAGAGTGGTCCGACTGCGGCATTATGATGCGGTCGGTTAGACCTCATCAGTCCGAGGGACCAACAGATGCTTCTGATGGGCTCAAGGAGCCAGTCGGGCCGTCAGTCGGATTGTATTCCCAACAATAGGGGTGGTGTCAGTGCAGGCATTGCCATAGGGATTACGATGTTCCCTTTCAACAGCCTTACCATAGGGGTCTTACCACCATGGAAAATCTGTGGGAAAGGGACATTGAGGGCCCCTAGCAGGGACCCCATCACCCGTGGCCCTCTGCGATGAGGTCTGGGGAACACCTGTGGTACCCGTCCAAACATCCATACCCCATGTGCTATGCATCGTATGGTTCCTGGCATACAGTGCATGGATGTTTAAAAACATTGCAGCGTGTTCTGCCGCCCCTTTTGGGCCACAGCAAAAGCGGCAATGGAAAAAGCCATGATTCCGGCTGCCTACACGGTGGTCACATCTGAATTTGCTGGGTGGGACCCCAAACACTTGTCAATCGCTCCCAATCCCGCTGAGATAGTAATAGGGCCCCAAGTCTCACAATGTACTGCATCGACCCCACATTTGCACAGGATGGTTACATTTATTTTTGGGTGCCTGAGGCATGGTTTGTTGCTCGGTATTGCATGTGTGGGCAGCCTAGCAGTGCTGTACCCACATGGCACCCAATGTGATGCTTTCTGACATCACCCTATGTTCTAGCCTCTGTCCCAGTACCTTGTCTAATGCAATGCCACTGACTGTAGAGCTGTGTAGGTTGAGGGCTATGTGTCTGCACTGTCAGCTCCCAAGTGCTTCATTGCCACCATATCCATCACGAGACCAGCTCCATGATCATCACTTCTTGTCACTTTTTTGTGTTTCAGTGGCTTTTTACTGATGCCAGACTTACTTTTTATACGCAGTCCTTCTGTCATTTAAAGTTTAAAACTATCTGGCCACTGAAGAATCCGTCCAATCAAAAATGCAAGCACCTCAAGCAAGCCCTGACGCTCTTACCATGTCCCTCAATATCTTGACATATAAATATTGCAATGCACAAATATCATTGACAAGAATATCATTTTTGAGGAACGTAATAGCGTTTTAATAATATTGATGATATATTGTAGGTTTCAATAATATAGTGGTGAAATATATAGTTGTAAAATTACTTGGATGTGTTTAATTGATATACTACATTTATGTGCTGCTATTGTTTATATGAATGTTATTATTTTTTCAAAATAAGCTTGCAGTTTTAAGTTAATTAGAATGTTTTATGTATTTATGTTTTATTTAATTTTTAATAGTGATTTACAGAGTTTTAGCGGATAGTTGGTTTTTTAGACAGAGAAGGCGGGAACTGAATTAGAATTTTATAATGCATTTTATTTTATTATATGATTGATATTTAATATGTAAAGTATGTAATATTGATTTATGTTGCTATATGTTATTTGCAGGCAGTTAAGTAAAATGAATTGTCAATTAATCAATAATTAATTATTTAATTGATTTTTAATTTATGGAATACTTATTTTACTTATAATTTAGTTGTTAGTTGCTAGGTTTGTAAGGGAATAGGATGAAAAGTTAATTAAGTAATACATAATTAACAATTTACTAATATATGTTAATAATATATTTAATGCATTTTTAATTATGGAAAATCTGGAATACTGATTAATTTTACTGAAAATTTAGGTGTGGGACGCTAACTTTGTAGGGGCATAGGGTGGGAGGTTTATTAGGCAATAATTAATTAACTATTAACTTGTATTTGTAAAATATTTATTTGAGTTTTAAATATTCAAATGATGGAATAATTCTTTAATTGAATTATATTTTGGTTGCGGGTTGCAAGATTTTAAGGTTCTAGGCCGTGTAAAGTAAAGTAAAGTATTTTTATTGTGATGATTATTTAAAATCTTACAACATAGCACATATAAAAGAAACTTTTAAAATATATATTAAGGCATAAAATCGCATAAAATTATCATTGCAGGACCTTTACAGACAATTAAGTTTTACAGTAGTTACGTCTTCGAGTTTCCTTTTAACCAGCAGCAGGAACTTTACGAAGGATGCGTTTAGAGCAATTTCGTTTGAGTCCATACACTTAATCACTGCCTGCCTGCATGTCCGCATGCCTATGTCTAGGCCGTGTAGTTATTTAAAGGTCCGATTATTAGTTTGGCCGTCTGTGGTGGTGATCTGTGGTGATGATCCGCGTACCACCTTGGTGGCGGTCCAACCTCCATTTATGTATTTGAAAGTTTTATAAAGCACGAACATGGTCCAAAAAGGGTATCAGAGCACTGTAAAAAGTAGGGTACATTGCAAGGGGTTTAAAACATGGGGACAGTACAAAATAGAACACCAGACGTACCTAAAAAAAGTTGCAGCAGGCAGTACATCAAAAAGGACCTGTGAAGAGAAACATAACAAATTTTGAGTGACAGGTTAAAAGACTGTCAAGCTTCCGATGGAAGTGGATTAAAGATGGCATAAGGGCTATTGGTGTAGATGGTCATTCAGTAGTAACCACTTGACATGTTTTTTGAATGAGGTAGTCGATGATTTGGATCTGATCTTGGGAGGAAGAGCATTCCAAATTCTTGGAGCAAGAAGAGAGAAAGCACAATTGTATGTTCTTTTCTTATTGAATTTGTGTGGTTTCAAAAGTAGAGTATTAGAGCTTCTTAGGTTCTGACTCGAGCCTGATAGCTCAAGTTTTTTTGCTGGTAGACACGGGTGTTGTAATGAATAGCTCTGTGCGTCAGGCAAGCTATCTTGAAATAAATCCATGCTTCAAGGGATAGCCAGTTAAGCTGAATTAAGTCTGGAGTGATATGGTTATGTTTTCTTAAGCCAGTAACGCGTTAAGAGTGGCTCTAAGCGGATCCAATCTAGCTTTAGGAAGGCCAATTAGGGTCACCAAACAATATTCCAAGCGTGAGATAAGTAGGGATTGGAGTGGTGACTGGATGTCGTCAGGAGGAATGAATGGCTTGATTTGTCTTAGGGTGTTGAGCTGATGATTGGCACCCATAATAGTGGCACTAATGTGAGCTTGCATATTTAGATACTTGTCCAGGGTGATGCCTAAAGATCTAGTCGAGTCAACCACATGAGGGGTGCAGTTGAGTGCAGAGAATTGTTTAATCCAGTCTTAGGTAGGATCAGAATGGTTGTGGGAGGGAAATCAGAAGGAATTCTGTTTTGAGGGTATTTAACGACAGATGATTATGTGTTAGCCAATGTTGAGTTTTTGGAAGTGCATCATTTAGAGATTTTATGTCATCAGGAGAGAAGATCCTCAAATACTTTTGGATGTCATCAGCATATATATGGTATTGAATGCTAGAGCCATTCAGAAGATTGGAAAGAGGTTCCAGGAAAAGGATAAAGAAGCTTGAGGTACTCTAATAATGACTGGGGTACTGACAGCCAGTGATTGGTTACCATCGATTGTTGGGGTACGGTTATGCAAGAAAGAAGCAAATCAATTTAAGACAGGGCCCAATAACCCCATCCTACGTTGAAGAATAGCAATCAAGTTTTCATGTTGATTAGTGTCAAGTGCTGAGGACAACTCAAGAAGAATCAGAAGACAAGGGACATCTTGATCAAGGGATCTCATGACGTCATCAACAATGTGAGTTAGTTGCATTTCAGTTCTGTGCCCTGCTCTGAAACCTGACTGGTAAAGGTCAAGGAGTTGACATTTCTCAATGTGGTTGTAGTGCTGTGTGTGGATGCATTTCTTGAGAAATTTTGCTAATGTCATGATGTTGGTGACCGGACGGAAAGGATTGGGATCTGCTAAGTGGGCATTCGGTTTCTTGGGAGGGGAGTGACTTGCCCTATCTTGAGGCAGTCAGGAATCATCCCCTGTAAGAGAGATTCTTGGATGATCCGGGTCCAGAGTGGAAGAATGGTTGAATTGAGATCTTTGAGAAGGTTAGCGGGAAGAGGATCGCTGAAGTGGTTAGAGGGTTTTAGAGAAGCCAGAGAAAGTTCAATATCCGCATCATCCCTGAGCAGAAAAGAATTCCAAGAAGCATTGTATTTAGGAGAGCAGACTATGGCTTGGGAACATGCAATCCTTGCCTTAGGTACACCAAATGCAGGGGAGCTCAAGGACCTCAGGTTTGATGTGGCACATTGCAGTTCAAGTTCAATTTTCCTTGCCTTCTCTGAAAAGTGAGCTTAGAAGTCCTCCTCACTGGGGCAGGAAGTCATGAGTGCCGATATATGGTTTGTACTATGAGTAGCTTGTTGTTTGATGATTTCAAACAGTTTCTTGGGTCTATTTTTAGCACTGTCAAGCTGGGCCCTGAAGTGATCTGATTGTGCACACAAATCTGTTTGTTCTATGCGCTTCTCATCCTCCTTAACTGATCGAGGCTTGAAGGGAAGGGAGATTTTCTCAATAATCTCTCAGAAAGCCGAAGTTTGTGAAGTTCCTCATTTAGGGATCCATTAAACCAGGGTTTGGATTGTTTGATCAGAATCTTTTTGAGTTGCTTGCGAGCTATAGAGCTATATACACATGCCATGGAATTTATGTAGTGATCCGTAAGGTCGTCTAAGTTAGACATTTTAGGGGGAGGCTGAGGCAGATTCTTGCTAATGGTAATTAGATTATTGATGTTGATGTCTCTTAGATTTTGAACCAGCTGTTTGGTTTTAAGCGGTTGACCATGTCTAAGTAGGACCTTTTCCAAAATGTGAATGGAGATTTGGTGATGATCCGACCAATCACAGGGTATAATGTTATCAAGAAGTATAAAGTTGTCTCTAGCTATGATAAGGTCCAGGGTGGCGCCTTTAATGCGGGTGGGTCCATTGCAGGCCTGGATGAGGTTGAGGTTGGAGAGGAAAGCCTTAAAAGAGCATATTCGGGGATACTTTGTGTCATTCCAGTGAAGGTTAAAATCCCAGAGGAAGATATGGCTAGTGTAAAGGTTCGCGCATGACGAAATAGACTCCATAATTTGCTCTATGAAGAGCAGATTGTTACTAGGTGGATGATATATTGTGTGGAGCACACAGACAATCTTGCCATTGTTCCAGATTTCTCTGACTAGGTGCTCACAGGAGGACATCAGCACCTTTGGAGCCTGTTTGACATTGAGGCTGGTGAGATGAATGCAGGCAATGCCCCTTCCCATTTTAACCAGTCTATCACGTCTGATAATGTCATAATCAGGAGGGCATAAGATGTCGAGCATTGAGGAAGAGAAGTCATTGAGCCAAGTTTGGGTAAGGATCAGGAGGTCCAACTGTTGTGAGATGATGAGTTCAGAGATGTTGGCACCCCCAGTTCCTGCACACGGGGAAATGCATGACAAGGTTCATTTCTCCCTGTGTAGGAACATGCTGCGGCTCTCCCATGCCGCTGCCTTTCTATGGCTCTGCTTTGAGCCTTAGAAAGGAGCAGCCATGGGACCGCCTCAGCAGGACCACCCACACCGGATCCAACAGGTAATCTGGCAGGTGGTCAGACTACGGTTTTGGCAGTCTCGCAGCGGGCACCTGTGTGACAGCCCGCTGTGAGAGTGTCAAACTCTGTATCAGGCCCTAAGTAATGATTATTCAACAGTTAGTAATTCATTGTTAATTATTTAATTGAATTTAAATATGTAAATGATGTACTATTTATTTTTTGTTACATTTTAGTTGCAGGCTGCTAGGAATGTAGGGTTATATGGTGGGAAATTAATAAAACATTGAATGACAATTATTTTATTGAATAGTAATTATGTGAATTCATTAATAGTTTTTTTTGTTTTGTTTTGCAGATATGTATTTTCATATTAATTGGTAATTTTTATATTGAGTTTAAAATTGTTTCCACATTCATAGTGTTACTTGTATATGTAATGTTTTTGCAGTGATGTACTCTCCCTACTTTTGTTTAATTTGCAGTTGGAATAGTGAAATTAACCACTTTGCAGTTTAAAATTTTCCCTACTGTTGCATTGTTTGTAGTAGGAATACTAAATATAACCCTTTCGAAGTTCGATCCATTCTCTGCTGTTGCATTGACTGGAGCAGAAATAGTAAATCTAACCCGTCCTAATTCCAGCACTTTCCCTTCTGTTGCATAAATAGTGGGAATAGCATATTTAATATTCTTAGACTTCAGTAGATTTCATAATATTGCAAAAATATATTTTAGAGCATTACTTTTTAATATTTTATATTACAGGTTTTTTATTTTTTGTAAAATGTATTTTAATGTTTATAGTATTTTTTGTAAAAGTGTTTTTTGGAGGTTTACATTTTTAATATTTTATTTATTGGCTATGTTAATTATTCTATTTTTTCCTATTGAATTGTTTATATTTCTTATGGTTTTATTATATATAAATGTTATCTTTTCCTTTTATATTAAATTTTTTTAACATTTATACTCATTTATTCATTTCCGCGGCAATAAAAAATGTGTATAACGTAAAAGAAATATTTGTATTAATAATAGTTCAGCCACCTCAACTCCTTCCTGGAAAGTTTCGGGTGATCTGTGTAACAGGGGCTGAGAAAAAAGGGGTGTCTGAAAAGTTAAAATCCCCATGCATTTCCCATAGGGTTCTTTAGACAACGGGTGCAGAAAATACTGATGAACAAAATTTCACCAAATTTGTCAGGAATCTAGATTGTGCTTTCAGTGATATTGTAATTGTATTGTATTGTAATTGCATTTATATAGCGCTTACTACCCCTGACAAGGCGTCAAAGCGCGTTTTCAGCGGACAGCACGCTACTCTAGGACCCATAGAGGATTAGTGTTGAATTAGTATAGTGATACATGAAATAAATGTTAAGTGGTGGATGGGTTAGTCAGTTATTTAGATTCGGAAGGATAGCAGAAGGATAGAAGAGAAAAAAGGTTTGTTTTTAAATAGCGCTTGTTACCCCTTAAGGGATTTTGAAGCGCTTTTTGTTTTTGTTTTGGGCAAGTAGCACGCTACTCCGGAAACCCATAAAGGATTAGTGTTGAATTAGTATGGTGAAATATGAAAGTAATTTGAGTGGTGGATATTAGCCAGTTATTTGGAGGGAGAAGGATAGCGGAGGGATGGAAGGGGAAGAAAGGTTTGCATTCATATAGCACCTGTTACCCCTGATGGGTGTTGAATCGCTTTTCTGGCGAGGATCATGCTACTCCTGAACCCATAAAGGATTAGTGTTGAAAATTAGTATAGTGAAATAAGAGGTAATTTGAGTGGGGGATTTGGTATAGAGAAGGGTAGATGATGCAAGGAGGGGTACAGTAGAGAGAGTCTAGAAAGGGTTATTTTGGGGATCCTAGTAGTGGTATGGGGATTGGGATAAATGAGAGAGTGGATGTAGAGGATATATCGATAGATATATATAGGGTAGTGCATTGGAAAGAGTTGTAGAAAGAAGTTTGAGATGAGTCAGAAAGTTGGGCTAGAAGGTATATTGAGAGAAGTATAGGCTGAGAAATAGGGTAGTGCATTGAAAATGCTAAATTAGAAGAAAGTGATAAATATATAGATCCATAAGTACATGGAAAGGATATAGATGCCTAAAGGAGGTAAGTATATGTAGATTAAATATATTGATAGAGATACAGAATGAGAAATAGGGTAGTGCATTGGATATGCTTTTTTTAGGAGAAAAGAACCAAACACACAGATCCAAGTACATGGAAGGTACATAGATGCACATGGAAGCAAGAACAGTACATGTAGACCAAAGATGATTTTTTTTTACAACACAATCATTCTACATGTTTATACACAGCAATACACAAACATAGGTACATATCTATAGCAAAAATAAATCCTTATATACAGCGGGATATGCTGTGAATTTCTATTTGCGTATGGTGCTTCTGAGGGCAAGAGCTAATTCTTGAGTAGTTTTCTGAAGATAAGGTGGTTGTCAGTGGTTCTTATGTTGGGGTAAAAGAGTTTCATAGTTTGGCTGCTTAAACAGAGAAGTATGTGCCACCCATGTTTTTTTTCTTATATGGTGGGATTTTGATGCGAGACGCCCCTTTAGAGCGGAGGTTCCTTTGTTAAATGTATATGGTGATTTTATTCCTGGTGAAGAGCGGTCCCAGTCCATGTATTGCTTTGTGGGTGATACAAAGTAGCTTGAACGTGGTTCTTCTGGCAACTGGTGACCAACACAGGGCCTTCAAGGCAGTTGAGATGTGGCCTTGTGGTTTGATATGCAAGAGTAGTCTGGCAGCCGCGTTCTGAATACGTTGTATTCTTTTCATGGTTGTTAAAGGTGATTCATGGTAGTGGCTATTGGCGTAATCGGCTTTGGACAGAACGAGGGAGATGGTAGCTTGGACCTTGTGTGGAAATCCCAAATGAGGAAAAATGTGTTGCAGCGTTTTTATAGTGACAAAGCTTGATCTTCCTAGCTGGGAGTCCGTGGGCATTCTGAGGTTTCTTACTTCCTTCGATACTGTATGCAGTGATCCCAGTTCATCAGGCCAGGGAGCAAACGGGTCATAATGTTTCCAATCGCCACACGTGAGTATTTCCATTTTGAAAGCATTCTATTTGAGATGGCTCCAAGTCATCCACTGATCCACGGCTCTGAGACAACTGAAAATTGGGGATTTTTCAATTTCTTTGGGGCATTCCAGTTGCAGGAGTATTTGCTTGTCATCTGCATAGTTATAGCACGTGAGGTGAAATGTATTGATCAGTACCAGTAATGACTTCAGTAGATGTCGCAAAGCATGGGCGGCATGATAGAGCCTTGAGGGACTGTTGCTTTTGTGGAGTATGGTTTGGAAGAGAAAGGTGGAGTATGGATGACATTAATTCTATTTCGACGGTAGGACGCGATCCAGTCTGGAGCAGTTCCCTCTATGCCGGCTTCATAGAGGCTTTGTTTCAGAGTGTCATGGTCAACTGTGTCAAAGGCAGTCGAGAGGTCCAAGAGGAGTAGCGCAGCAACCCCGTTGCGGTCTACTGTATTCTTCAGGTCATCCCAGATGGCAAGGAGGTCAGATTCAATGCCTTTTCCTAGATGGATTCCTGTTTGGAAGTCTGAAAGTATGTCATTCTCTTCAATGAATTGTGACATTTGGGCAAACGCTGCTCTTCCTATAAGTTTGCCCAGGAAAGGTCCATTTGTAATGGGTCTGTAGTTGTCAGGGTTCAGCGGGTTCAAGTTTGTTTTCTTCAGTAAAGGGCGTATGTGTGACTTTTTGAGTTTTTCTGGAAATATTCCAGTAGTTAAGGAATCATTGATAATTCCTCTTACTGGAGTGGCATCAGAGGTATTTACAAGAATTGTCTTGAAAGTTTGTGGGGGACACGGGTCAGAAGGGCTGCTGGCAGGCATGCTTGCTTGACCAGGTCCATAAATTCATCATGTGAGATGTGTTGGAAGGAACAGAGAGGCTATGGTGTGAATCCATTCTGTAACTTTTGGGAAATTTGGGGTAAAAAAATAATTTATAACTGGACAGTTGGGTCAGTGCGAGGCTCCTGTTTGTTTGCTTCTCTTGTGGGATTGTGATCTCATCCAAGGCCGAACTGGCAATACTGGGCATCAGGCATTTCCTCAGGAGACTAAAAGGGTAGGCAACTGATTTTGTTAGTAAGGGCCGGTTTTGCAGCAGCGCAGAGGTTTTAACACACGGAAAAGTTCCTTCTATAACCAGAAATTGTCAGGCAACAATAGAAACTGTAAAGATGATTCTGGTGATTAACATACCTCATAGAGAGAGATGGGAGGACGCATCTAAGGTAGCACACAGGGTTAATGTGCCTGCTGCAAAAAACATGTACCCTACATATCAAGGAAGAGCATTTTATGTGCATAGTTCAATGGTTTAAAGCTTTTGTTACAAAGGTTCTTTTGTTACTGCGCAGTTCATAAGTCACAATCATATTCTAACACATTGAGCTGTGAACTGCCATCAAAGAGTTGAATGCAAATTGCCTGGTACAGGTTAGAAAGTTATGTTTTTTCCCAGTCTTTCATTATCCTGATGTTGCTAAAAAAGGTTTTGTTAGGGTAGAAATACATTATTGTTATTAAAGTAAGCTTAACCTCTGTGTGATGTTCTGAATCCTGGATTTTTTCCACTCCAGACCAACCACTTTTAAAAAGTGCTTATCTGTATGGAAGACATGTAAATCCTACACCTTGTTGTCTCCTTTGCTTTATGTAACATTTTCTATACACTGATTTACACACATATGATTCGTTGCCTCTCATAACCAGGCCCAAAGTGCATTAAGTATGCCCAAACGGGTGTCCCAAACTCACTGTGCTACTGGAAGCAAGCTGTAACTCACTGAAGAGAACCAACTAGGTTGAAACCGATCTTGGATTGCTTTTGTTTTCATTTTCAGAGGACCTTGCTTGGCAGTTCAGGTTGAACTGTTCTTAGTAGAGTGGGATGAAGGCCGATTTGCATGTGGGTTGGTCTAGACTGAGGTAGCATATTGTGCATAAACTGATAGAATGCATATAGCCAGGAACATTACAAGTGGCTATAATTAATTCAAGCATCCCACCATCACTTTGCTGCTCACTACTGATCTTGACATAAGACATGAGCACTCTCTGTACAACAAAACACATTTGCAATGTCTCATTTTCTGGAACTGTTTGGCCAAAAGAATGTGACATAGTTACTTCTATTGCATGTAATGCCCTTTACACTAGTCTCAATGCAGTAAAAAACGTTCTGATTCCCTCATAAACATTCTAAAACTGGCAGCAGGACCTGAGGCCTTCTTCCAAAAGACTGTTTATTTAATATATGCGCCATCCATATACTATCTTAACATTTTAAATTGTTTACATTGTTGTTCTTCTCCTTATAGATCCAGCCATCATTGTCAGCTGTCCGGTGTAAGAGCCACCAGGAGTCCTCTGGAAGCCACTTAAGTCATTTGCAAACCATCTTGTGGAGAGGTAAGTGTGATAGCTTTAGGTCCTTGTGTCATAGGTTCCCTATTAGGAAGCAAATACTCAGGGAGTGATGAGGACTAAAAGGGCCATGGCTTCCATGCTGACTGCCTAAGTCTCACTATAGAGCCAGCTCTGGTGAGACTTGAGAGAAAGTATTGTTCAATCTTCCAGATCTCAACTGAGATAATGTTGTTGTACTGCAGTAATTCTTTTATTTTATGAATTGATTGTCAGAGGAAGGTTATTTTTTGTTTGTTTTCCAGTTGCATGATTTGTTGCTTCTTGTTTCATGTGTGGGCAGCCCTTCAGGGGCAAAGCTTAGCTTCACATTGTTAATGAACTTGCCATTAAGAGGATTTGTGACTTGCTTGTCAATCTCATGATGTCAGATAGACTGGTGTGGATTGCAGGGTGTCAGTAGTTGTGTAGCTAAATTGGTTGAAGTCTTTCCTCCCTGAATGTAAGGTTGGAGTTGGAGTGGGACGGGAATCAACTAAACTTGTAAAGGGCCAATACTGGTGCTTCCAGGATCATGTCTGTGCCCAACCCTCTTTATAACCACTTTCAGACTCCCCACAGCTACTGTTTAACCTAAGAATCAATTTCAAAAACTATGCTGGTGATATTCAAATGATGGGTTGTATTTCAGATTATAAATAAAAACATATATGTCTAAATATTGTTAACACAAATAATGGGAAATTAATTGTAAACTTTTTACAACTAATGAATCCTTGTCTGAGACGATAAGTGAATTTTAATTGGAAGAATGTAGGTCAATGGGGACATGAAGAAGAAGCTTCTGCCACATGCACTAATGTGGAGCTCTAATGACTGAGATTTGAGATTGCTCATGTGTTGTTGATGATGATGTACCTTTTGGTGAGGTATGAAGGAATGCTTTCTAGGATGATATCATAAATCTGGAGGTCAGACCTGCATGAAGGAGGGTGTGTGGGACACCATGGTAAATACCGAAGAGAAGCCAGCAGAAGCACTCCATTTGTTTACAGTGGTGTCCACTGATGGAGTATAAGATGGGTTCAAAGGGGACAACAGAAGCTTTGATGAGCTTACCAAGAAAAATACACTAGAGACTGGTCAGAAACTGGTCAGTTTAATGTAGTCGGCCCTGTGATCACTGAAGATCCTGGCAGATGAGTTTCTTGATAAAGACTCTCACAGGGAAGGCAGAAGAGGCAGAGAGGAGGATTTTCACCAGGTGAACCAGGCTTAGCAAAGTTCATCAAATTCATTGGCTCTGACTGAAGGGAGGTGAGGTTCAGCCAATCACTGCTTGTGTGAAGTGATAGTCATAGAACACAATTTGTATTTAAAGTGAAGGCGGTGGTTGTGACTTAAGGTGATGGTACGATTTGCTATGATGGTGATGTGTCCCAGTGGAACAAAGATTTTGGCAGGGATGTTAACAGCTGTATGTGAGTAACATTAAAGATAAGGTGGATGTTGTCCAAGCTAAGTTCCTAACCATCATCGGATGTGGGTACAGTATTGTTTGTCAACCCAGATATTCTAGACTTCCGGATGTAAAAGTGGTGACATCTGCAATGGTGCCAAAGAAGGCTGGATGGTTCAGAGGCCATGTGTAACTCAATAGAAATCAAAAAGCACTGGATGGAGAAGGTAGACCATTGATGAGTAAAGCTCTGCATTCTTGGATGAACACTCTAAGTAGCTGGAGGTGGATAAGGACTTCTTAAGGATGACTACAACTTTTCTGCATGGCTTCATAGAAGGTCACATGAGGACTGTGTGACTGAAGAGTAAAACTCATGAAAGGCAGGAATAATGTAATCAGCCTAATATTCTTCAGTGAAGAAGAGAAAATCTGAACTTGAGGTGTGAAGTGGAGAACAATCCGCTTCTTTTGGGTAGTGTTTCTAGACTGGTGCAGGGTTGAGGGAGGAGTAAGGCAAGTTGCAAGAAGGCGTGTCGAGAGTGTGGGAGAAAACGTTTCGCGAGAGGAGGCAAGTGAATTAGAAGAATGATCCTGAGTTGGTCAAGGGGAGAAAAGGACTGGGCAGTTGAGAAGAGAGGAGAGTGTGAGAGGAGTGGGGAGATCCAGGGAGTAGTAATGAGGGAAGAGGGTTACTTGTAAGGTATGGAGAGTTGGGGTAAAGGAGAGTTAACCTGTTGCCAGAAAGGGATGGTGCAAAGCATGACGTGAAGATGTAGAACAGAATGAGAGGAGGGAACATTACAAGAAGAAGCATGGTTGTAAGGAAATTACCACTATGAAAAATGAGATCCCAGGCAGCAACATTTTGAAAATTTGAGCTGATTACCTGCAGAGTGGCAATGCAGATTAGAAGGTCCAGGTAAGGTTCCCTAAATCACCAGCTAGTCATCGCTGATGAGGTGATCTAGTAGTGGTGCAGGTGTAACGCTCAAAAGGAGCAATTTTCCCAAACTGCAGGCTAACAATAGTCTATACGGAACGGGAGACTTAGGGCCTTAATATGTGTCTGGCAGTCCGAGGACCACTAGACTCGCTGGGGCACGGTGTTGGTTTTCAACCACCACATCAGCGGGTCAACCGCTGCATTACAACTTTGGCAGTCGGACTGTCATAGCACTGTCACAACTGCCAGGGAACCATGATCCCTGGTGGGCCCCTGGTCATTTGGGGGCTCATAATATGTGAGCGGTGCTGCTGCGGCACTGCCATGCACATTACACGTTTCAGGACGGCCAGCAGTGCCACTGAGGTTCTTCCTCCATACTATTGGCAGTCATTAAACAAAGGGGTCCTACAGGGCTTCCCGTGCCCCATGCATGGGCCTCCCTATATGCATGCACCCCCGGTTCTAGCACGGCATAGACTTCACTGTCCATGACGTGCCGTAACATGCTGCGGGGGGTCCTGTGGCAGTACCTTTTCTAAGGCATACATAGGTGCCTTCGAAAAGTACCGCCATGCCCCTGCCAGGCCACGAAAAACGAATAATCCAGCAGGCAGGCGGTCCTAGAGCGGGCGGTGGTGTGGCAGCCCACTCCAGGACCACCACACTTGTAATCAGACCCTCAGACACAAATAAACTAGAAGGCACAGATCTCCAAATCCCCTAGTTATTAAGTGTTATTGGATACCAGCCAGGTGCAGTTTCAGAGCAACCCATTGAAAGGTGCAGCTCCTCCAAGCCACCAATTAGCATCTGTGAGATCCACCCAGTTGTAGTGTATGTGCAACAAAGTGATAGGTCACGCTTCCTGCAGTCAGGAAGAGCATAGGTGTAATCCACTATGGTAAAAAGCAATTGTTAAAGCCAATGTATTATAGCTGTGCAATAACACTAACTACAATCATCCCATAAGGCACACTAGCATAACAGAAATGGCAATAGTATGGGAGTATGCAAGATATTGTTCCAGGTGTCTTTGCTCCTCAAGGTCATCCTTCAAATTAAGTTACAGACAGAACATTCTGAAACCCAATGAAATATTTGGTTGCCATTGGCTACAGTTCTTCGAGGGCCTGGAAGAGGGAATAGTATTCTCTCTTTGTGTAAGGTAAACTTGGGGTTAAATTTCATCCATACAGAGTCAAGTACTCTGCATAGGAACACAATATCAAAATCAATTGGGCAAATGACAGAAAAGCAGGTCACAAGACTCCTGAGCAGAAAAACATATTAGGAGACAGTCAGTCGTGATTAAATTAGGAGAAGCATGGCACAGTGATACAGCAAGAGTGACATCTGATCCGACACATCCTATGGGAAATTAGTGGAATCTCTCCAGTTTTGAAAACACAGTTTTCCTTAGACAGAACATCAGGTAAAATTTGACTAAAATACCTGAATCAGGTTTTGCCTTTGCTTGGGACCTCAACTTCCACATGGAGAACAACAATGACAGCAACACCACCACCCTGCTGGACAACCTCGGACTCAAGCAACTGGTGAACACCCCCACCCACTACGCCGGCCACACGCCAGACCCCATCTTCTCCTCTAGCAAGCACATCTCCTTCAGCCACTCCACCGGACTACACTGGACAGATCACAGCTGCGTCCACTTCAACTTCAGGAGAACCACAACCCACCACCAGCCACAACAGATTCCCCACAGAAGCTGGAGCAAGATCACCGCCAACCAACTCACCACCTCCCTCAGCCTGGACCCTCCCACCAACATGACGGACCCCAACGAAGCAGCCCGCAACCTCACACAGAGGCTGGCCAACTGCGCTGATGAACTCGCACCACTGAAGAACCCCCCCCTCCAGCAGACCAGGCAGCAAGAAAGTCTCATGGTTCACCAACGACCTCAAAAACTCCAAGAAGACCTGCTGCACCCTCGAGAAAGGCTGGCGCCACGACCAGACAACAGAAAACATGACAGCCCTCAAGAACGCCACCCGCAAACACCACCAGCTGATCCGCACCACCAAAAGGACAACATTCAAAGAACGACTGGACAACAACACCCACATCAGCAAGGAACTCTTCAGCATCGTTAAAGAGCTATCCAACCCCTGTGCCTGCAACAACGACATCACACCCCGCAAGACCTCTGCGACTCACTCACCTCGTTCTTTCACCGCAAGATCGCCGACATACACAACAGCTTCGGCGCACAGACCACGCACCCAACCTCCGTACCAGCGCCCCCCACCACCACCCTCTGCACCTGGACCCCGGTCAGCACCGAAGACACCACCCGCACGATGAACACCATCCACTCCGGCTCCCCAACCGACCCCTGTCCACACCAGGTCTTCATCAAAGCCGACTCCATCATCGCACCCCAACTCCGAGACATCATTAACAGCTCCTTCGCATCCGCCACCTTCCCGGAGAGCTGGAAACATGCCGAGCTCAGCGCCCTCCTAAAGAAACCCACCGCGGACTCCACGGACCTCAAGAACTTCCACCCCATCTCGCTCCTCCCTTTTCCTGCCAAAGTCATTGAGAAGACCATCAACAAACAACTCTCCGCCTTTCTCGAGACAAACTTATCCCTCGATCCCTCGCAGTCCGGTTACCGAGCAAACCACAGCACCGAGACCGCCCTCATCGCAGCCACCGACGACATCAGGTCCCTGCTCGACAATGGGGAAACAGCTGCCCGCATCCTCCTGGACCTCTCAGCAGCCTTAGACACCGTATGCCATCGCACCCTGATACAGCACCTCAGCAACACCGGAATACAAGGAACGGCCTTGGAGTGGATCCTCGCCGGAAGAACCCAGAGAGTCTGCCCCCCCCGTTCCGATCCACGGCCACCGAAGTCATCTGTGGCGTTCTGCAAGGATCCTCGCTCAGCCCCACCCTCTTCAACGTCTACATGAGTCCCCTCGCAGCCATCGCACGCCAACACAACCTAAACATCATTTCCTACGCTGACGACACCCAGCTAATCCTCTCCCTCACCAACGACCCCGCCACCGCCAGAGCCAGCCTCCAGGAAGGAATGAAAGACGTCGCGGAATGGATGACGCTCAGCCGTCTGAAACTGAACTCAGACAAGACAGAAGTCCTCATCCAGGGACCGTCCCCTTCCACCTGGGACAACTCCTGGTGGCCCCCTGCCCTGGGCACCGCCCCCAAGCCAACGGACCAGGTACGCAACCTGGGCTTCATCCTGGACTCCTCCCTCACGATGACCAAGCAAGTCAACGCCGTCTAGTCATCCTGTTTCAACACCCTGCGCATGCTCCGAAAGATCTTCCAGTGGATCCCCACCGAAACCAGGAAGATGGCCATCCAGGCCCTCATCACCATCCGACTGGACTACGGGGACACCCTCTACGCTGGTACCACAGCCAAACTCCAGAAAAGACTCCAACGGATACAGAACCCTTCTGCACGACTCATCCTCGACACCCCCCGTCACGGCCACATCTCTGCCCATCTGAAAGATCTGCACTGGCTCCTTGTCAGCAAGAGGATTACGTTCAGACTCCTCACCCACACACACAAGGCTCTCCACGACATGGGCCCCAAATACCTCAACAGCCGCCTCACATTCTACACACCCACCCGCCAGCTCCGATCCGCCAGCCTCGCCCTCGCCACCGTCCCACGAATTCGTAGAACCTCCGCCGGAGGAAGATCCTTCTCCTACCTGGCGGCCAAGACATGGAACTCCCTCCCCACCCACCTACGGCTGACCCAGAACCATCTCTCCTTCAGGAAACAACTCAAGACCTGGCTGTTCGAGCAGTAGCGACTCCCCCTCCCCCCAGCGCCTTGAGACCCTAGCGGGTGAGTAGCGCGCTATACAGATTCGCTGATTGATTGATTGGGCTAGATTCTACTCTGCATGTGCCTTGGGTCTGTCTACTAATATAATTACATTTATTTGCAAATATTCTTTGCCAACCCAAGATTGATTTACTAGTTTTTCAAAGTGGAAAATGTGTCCACTTTCCATCTCGCATACTTTTCTTGAATAGTGAACCACTCCCTACATTTGTTCTACACGGTTAGTTCACAGTTAATGCTGTGTTAAGTGAGGAAAAAGAGAAACATAGAGCAATTTTATTTAAAATGATTTTCTTTTGTGTAACTTGTATAAGTAGATTTACTGCAGAGGGAATTGATATTGACCTCCACTCTGTTTCTATCATGAGTAAGAGTCAACATCTTTGCTGTTAAAGTGGAACAGGACAATGTTTCTGGTTCATCAGGTGATTTACTCACACCATTATGTATGAGATAGCTACAAGATTAATAACCCCTTCACTGCGGGGGGTAATGCCCCCGCTGTGCTGGGGGGCGGGGGGCGTATACAGCACCCGCATGCTCATGACGAGCTCAGCTCGTCATGAGGCACGGCGCTCCGGTGCTCATGACGAGCTCAGCTCGTCACAGGTGCACCCGTTCCCATGGAACGCTCAGCACAGCAGGGGAATGATCCCCATGTGTGAGCTTTCCAACTGCTCATGACGAACTGAACTCGTCATGAGCACCGGAGCGCCGTGCCTCATGACGAGCTCAGCTGGTCATGAGCATCGATGGTGATAAACCCTAAAAATATGCCGGAGCAAACTGCTCTATCTGTGGTACCTCTAAATTATTGGTAAACACAGCTCTTAGTTTGGAAAGCCATTTTCAAAACACAGGCTCAGAATGTAACAATTTTGGTGATAAAATCTTTTCTTTGCATGGAGAAGAATCAGTGCTGTGAATTTGCGCAAAATCTTACTTGATCTTTCTCTACTGTGTTTCTTTTGTTCCTCGTTACAGGGTCAAAGAAGAGCACACGTTTCAAATTCTGAAGCTTACGACCATGAACACAATCACTGTCTATGAACATGCTAACTTCAAAGGAATGTATAAGACATTTACTTCAGATGTTCCAAATCTGGTAAATGAAAACTTCAATGACTGCATCTCGTCGGTGAAGATCGTCGGCCAGCCCTGGGTCCTGTACGAGCATCTGCACTATCAGGGACAAGCCGTACCCCTAGAGGAGGGAGAATATGCACAAGTTAGCATGAATGATGGGGCAACCTCTCTTAGGCTGATCACTGATGACCTGAGCAATCCACAGATCACAGTCTATGAGCATATCAATGGAGGGGGTAAGGCGGTAGTGCTGACTGCGGAGTCCAATCTCGCGTTTGGAGGCATGCATGATAATATATCCTCCCACAGAGTCCAGAGAGGGGCTTGGGCTCTGTACGAGCATATAAATAGAGGTGGGAGATGCATTGTAGCCAGGGCTGGTGAATATTTGGCGAATTACCGCACTATTGGATTCAATGATCAAGTCTCCCATGTGTATCCTCTGCACGCTGGAACGTCCTCTGTGACAGCCACAATTCTGTGGGACAAGAAAAGGGTAGAGAGTGAAAGGAATGTTCAGATAGATCAGTATCATTACAAAAACCAATCAAGCGTTGAGCAGCAGTTCACTGCTACTTCTTCCAAAGAGTTTGAAAAATTTGTCTCCCATAGCTTTGAATTCAGCAATTCGACAACACTCACGGTGGGTACGTCATTTACCCTGAAAGGAGTGGTCGATATTAATACAGAGCTGTCCAACACCTTCACAGTGAAGAAAGGGCAGACTGAGTCATCCACCATGAGGAAAAAGACAGAGTTGAGCATGCCGGTGAAGGCTCCACCACGGTCGAATGTGACTGTCAGTTTCATGTGCAAGGAGGTTACATTCGTAGTGCCGGTTGAGCTGAAAATCGTCCAAGGCGGTACAACTCGTATCGAAACCGGAACATACCGATGTCAATCTGGTACAGAAACCACTATTGATGTGCAGAGCCTTCCCGTAGCTTGATCGCAGTGGGAATCGCGCTATCTTCACCTTAGCGCACATGCCTTGACATTGGTTTGCTCTTTTTTCAGGGACTGTATTTTCCTTTAAAGTGAGATGCCTGAGAGGGATCCTTTCATTTATAGGTGCCTTGTACCCAGACATTGCTTCAAAAATCAACCTTAGTCAGGAGACTGTTGCTTTGTACCCATCCCTTCTTCCTAGCCATCAAGGGTGTTTCTCCTTTATGGGATGGCCATACATTTAACCTCACCAGAAGCACAATCAATGCCATATTTGGACTTGATACTCACTGTCATCATGTTTCCTCAAAGTTTCAATCATTCAGATATATTTATGTGCAGTTCATTGATAGCACTGAATTTGAAGTAACTTTTTTTGATTTTCTTTGTAATATTTACTTCCATCATACTGCAGCTTAAACTGGTACATGAAGTGTTTCTATCATCTTATTTTAAGCCTAGTCAATTCACACAAATCATCGATTTCTAAACATCCTACAACTATGGTGAAGGTAGCGAAGATAACTAATGTAATAATTAAGTATTCATTTTTGTTTTCGCTTTACTACAATCTGCAATGCAAGTCAACGATCAGGGTTTGGATTCCTGTATGGTTATTTTTGTAATGCCTCCTGACTAAATAAACCTCAGTGATGAGGAGTTCTGGTGTGCATGTGTCTCTTCTTTTCTTTTGCATTGGAGGCCTTCTCTGCCCACAACATTTACAAAGACATGTCTTAGAGAGGATAGTTTGAAGAGCACAGTCTCACTGACTGAAGCTTCCAAGAGACAGTGACAGTTTTAGAGAAGGAAAATGGTGTCTGTCTCCAAGAATACGTATCCCACATAATATGTTATTTTATGCATTCGTCTCATTTTATTATTCACTCACAACAGTCTGGACAAAGATCCTTGTATGCTGCACATTCATACTCATGCACATGGATATCCTTGCAAAAACAATAAACAAAACTCACAAAACTACACAAAGAAATGCACACATATACAGTCCCAATCAAAAAACACATACACACTGACACATGTAACCAGAAACATACACACATATGCAAAGCTCTCTGTGAAACACAACACACACAGACACACACATACAGATATATAAACAGATATACACAAGCCTGCATACTACTATCCATTCAATTCAAAAACTTTATTCGATCATTTGTTGATAATAATCATAAAAGTACATACATACATAAATCGATAAAATACATATAAATACAACTGATTTAGAATAATCATGTATCAAGGGACATATTATTCCTCAAGTGTACAGACTTTAAAATGAATACAGCAGTAAAAAAGCAAATGTCCTGCGAATCAAGTCCAAATAAGAGCCTCATAGCAGTTTCGATTGTGGATACATTGTACTTTTTAAAAAATGGTTTCAAATATAGTTTACGGAGATGAAGATAAAAAGGGCATAACAATAAAAAGTGCTCCGGGCTTTGCTTTGTAATCCCGTCACATGGACAGGGGGCAACGGTGTGGGTCTTGATGTGTGGATACGCAACAAGCAAGTGAACAGTCCCCATCCGCAATCTTGTCAATACATATTGGTGGGAACGAATGGTGACCATTCTAAGGTATCCTGCGAATCCCGATTCTAACATGTTGTACCTATCGTAGAAAACATGTGTAGAATACTGAGAGGTAGCAGCAATACGCTTTACAGTACCAGCCCTCAGGAATACATGTTTGAGCTCTTTCTTAGGGATGTCTATAACACAGGGTGGGTTATCACACACAGAAAGATTGAAGACATCCTTAAATACCTGGATAATATAGTTGAGCCAGGGGATACGGGAACATTTATCCAAGTGGAGACAGTCAAGAATGATCTTTTTTGTGAACCCCGTCTGCTCCTTAATCCAAATAGATCTTCATACTAGAAGTGGTCTTAGGCTGATTAAATCAGAAAGATGTTCCAGACCAACCTCCTGGTGGATCAGTTTGGTTGAAGCAGAGGATGGTAAGCATAAAAGCTTTTTAACAAATTTGTTTTCCTCCACCTGGAGCATATAATGGTTACAATGGCCCCATACACCTGAACCATAGAGGGCCAGGGCAACACATTTATGGCGATATAAGTACAGCATGTCGGGTATCCGCCTAGAGCCTAGCTTAGTTGCAAACTTAAGTATGCCAAAGGAACACTTGGCCATTTTAGCTCTTACATTGGTCATTTCGGACTCCCACATCCCCCCACTATTAAAAGTGATGCCTAAATAGCAAAATTTGTCAACCACTTGTATTGTTTGATCCATAACTGTAAAAGGTCTTAGATTTTTTGACTTTCTTGCCACAGGCCATAATAAAGGCTTTTGAATTGTTAATTTTTAATTTTCTCCCGTTGATAAAATCCACAAATTTGTCCATGAGTTTCTGCAGCCCAAGAGGGGTTCTCGAGAGTAGGACCGCGTCATCAGCGTAAAGCAATACCGGAATGGGTATGCCGTCGGCGGTCGGTGCGTCAGCATTGACAGCACGTAGTTCAGACTCAATTGCGTTAATAAAAAGGGAGAAAAGAAGAGGGGCAAGGACACATCCCTGCCTAATACCAGAGCCAATCAGAATATTAGGGGAACACTCTCCTGATTGCCCGTAACGTATCTTAGCCGACAGGTTCCTATACAATTGGGCTAAGAAGTAGATGATTTCCCGTGGGGCACCCATATCCAGTAGGGTTGACCACAGAAGACCATGGTCAACCAGGTCGAAAGCACTGGAGAGGTCAGCAAAGCAAAGAAACAACGAGTATAGCACGTGTATATTTGCCTATGATGAGGTCCAGGTTTATGCACTGTTCTATTGTGCCTAGCCCCTTTCGGAAACCAAACTGGGAGTCCGCTAGGACACCCTTTTCTTCAACCCAATCCTCCTAGCGGCTCAATAATACCCTACTCATAATTTTTAGGGAGGCAGTACGGAGCGAGATAGGGCGATCATTTTTTGCCTCTCCTCTCGCACCTTTTTTATAAATAGGAATGATGATAGATTCCCCCCAGGCCTGAGGGGCTTGGGTCATTGCTGCTGCATTAAACACCTTGGTCAGCAGTGGACTCCAAAGGGATACCTCAGCTTTATAGAGATCAACGGGTACCCCATCGGGGCCCGGTGCCTTCCCCCCTTACTACACCGGATGGCAGTATCCACCTCGGTGACTGTGATGTTAAGAGGTAGGGGGTTGCAACCACAGCATCCCTCTCACCTCCTGCGTCTAATCTGTCGGGGTTAAAAATGCTGGAAAAATGGGCAACCCATTGTTCTTCGCTCACTTGGGCAGACAAGACCGGGGCTTCATCCTTTTGAAGAAAAGGACTGTTGACCGTGGACCAGAAGAGCTTAGCATCCTTAAGATCCACGGCCATGGTCAGGTTGTCCCAGGCTTCTTCCCTTAATTCCTGTTTCCTGGCCTTCAGGTGAGTGGTGTAGTCCCTCCTCAGAGCCCTAACTGCTTCCTTATCCCTAGGTTTGCAATTAAGGGCGGCTTTTAGTTTTTGTAGGGATTTAGTGCATTCCTTGTTGAACCATCCACTAGTGGTCCTAGGGCCTTTAGGTTTTGTACCAGTTAAAATGTTTGCGATATTTTTATTAATGGTATCAAAACTAACTAATATATCGGCACTACCTTTATCGGGTTCAAGACAGCATTCTACCTCATCTAAACAGGCTGACACTATGGTGCTTAGTAGGCGTTCCTCATTATGCCTACCCCATTTAATTCTAGGGCCATTTAATCTGTGTGGAACAACGTCTGTCACGGTACCATGCGACACCTTTGACTTATCCCCCCGCAAAGAGAGATACATTGTTAAACAATTGTGGTCACTAAGGGCTAGGTCAACTATTACAGGGGGGGTACAAAAAGTCATAATACTGGAGGAGACGATGAGGTAATCGATAACCGTCGCACAGTTCCTACCAATAAAGGTTGGTACCGAATTACCCTCACTGTCTACGCCAGGTAACATGATACATAAATCCAATTTGAGCATGAGAGTGTTTAAAGATTCACCATAGGCCGAATGTAGAAAGTGGGCCTGATCATCTCCAGCCTCCCCGCCATACCCACACACCCTCGTGCCAGCAAAGGGACACATGTAAATGTTGAAATCGCCTCCCCACAGAATTTCAAAAGGCACTCTGCTACGGCCACACAGTCTCTCCACCTCCGCATCAAGTTCTTCAACCATAACAGTGTTTGAGTGGTTAAAAACATTGTTGTAATGATTTATTATTAGGACATTCCGCCCATCCCTGTGTTGCAACCATAACAGCTGCGAGTGCAGACCAACAGTCAGATGGATTTTCACTTGTACCGGCAGCCTCACAGAGAGCAATATCACCAACCCGCCGCTAGCTCTTCCCATGTTGGATGGCTGTGCTTGACAATTATAGGCAGCATACCCATCAAGGTAGACGTCTTCGACTGCCCAAGTCTCCTGGAGACATAGGATGTCGAATTGGGTTAGAAATTCTAACCACCCTAAACGATCCGTCTTGTTGTTCCACCCAGCAATATTCCAACTCCCTAACTTATAGCCTCTCTCTATTGAACTTACAGCCTCATTGGGCAGAGGGCTCATATGGAGAGGGGTTACATTCCTGATCGTGTGTTCATCGGATACCCGGGGAATACTACCCCACATCGGTAAGTCTATGGGTGTTATGATACCATCTCCCGGAGTAGAGGAATCCGGGTTACATTGAATATGCCCAATAGTGAGTTTATTGCAACTGGGATAACGGGCAGCATTAAACCCCTCAGGCAGGTTGTCCATAGTAGAGCCTCTCGCCACCATACACAAACCCACATCCCCCCCTTCATCTCCACATGGTCCTTCACCCACCTCCCCCGTGACTAGTTGGCTTCAATCACAGTCCTCCAAGCCGCTAAACAGGTCAAACCTATTGGTGGTCTCTAGGGGCGTGAAGGGTTTGAGATGATCCATTCTCCTGTGTGTGGCAGAATTATGCCTTGGAGCCACAATATTCCACCCATGCGGGTCAGCTACTGTTATGTTATGATGACCATTGGTTGTAAAACCGTTATTATATACGGGTGGACAGTATGGATTTGGGTACACTTGCCTCAGTAAAGGGGGGAGAGGGGCTGACAGGAATTGGTGATGGGGTGGAAACACCACTGAGCGGGGATAAAAATAAGTAAGAGGGCGAGGGGTGATATGATTACTGTCATGATCGGAAGGCCAGGTAAGTATGAAGTGGACAGCATTCTGGTCTCAAAATTGATGACCACTATATCTCCCTCGATGTCTTTGGGTCTTCCCCCCAGCCAGGGAAGACGACGAACATGGACGATTTCGCCATTGATGTTTTTTGCAATGGGTCTATACATACTCAACCAATGCATTATTTTGTTCTTCAACTGGGCAAAACCTTCGCGTTTGTTCGCCTCTAGCTCTGGCACCCCAGTAAGTACCACCACGAAAGGCACTGCTTCCGATGGAAGTTCTGGAAGGGGGCCCTTGTTATAATTGCCCCATGTGGGTCGCCCATTCCCTCTGTCCCTCTTCTGATTCCCAGGAGCTTGACCTATGCTCTTCGCCGAACCGGTAACCGTTACAGCGGGGGGCAGTGCGGGTAAACTATTAGGTAATGCAGGGTTAGCTTTAGGTATAGTTTCTTTCACAGTTTGTAATGATTGTGGCATACCTGCAATCTGGACAGGGGCAGGTGTGGGGATTAAAACTGGTGTACTTGAAGGGGTTGGTATAGTGGAAGTTTGTAGGACAGGATTAGATGGTACCTTGGTGATTGCTAACTTGCTACCCAGTTCACGCTCTATCTTCCCCAGCCTGTCGTCCATTTTGTTAAGTCTTTCTACAATGGCAAGAGTATAGGTCCGTATTATGGACTCTATACTATCAATTAGGACACCATTTGAAGATTCCTGTGGTGTCACAACGGCAGGAGAGTTATCAGGTATAGAGCTGAACTGTACTACTTTGGGGGTGGGGCAAGAATATATAGGTGATGTAGCTATCCTTCCTTTATCCATAGTTGGTACCCGCTCTCCCCCTATACTAGCATCGTTTTTAACGCCAAAATCAGCATGATTAATTTTCCTTTTTGGTAAGTCGGACCTTTTCCGCCTCTTTTTGTTAGGTGGGGGGCCATACATTTTAGTAGGTGTAACTTTCTTTACCCTATTTCTTGCTGATTTAATTTGCCTAGGGGTGGAGGTTATTAGTGTCTTGGTTGTAACTATGTTTTTAATTATACTAGAGTTAGTTGGTTTAGATGTGGTATTGGTAATGTCCTGGGGTTCTATATCAATTGTAGACGTACCCTCTCTGAATATTAAAGGAACGCTGTCCTGAGTGAGAGTGCAAACATTCTCAATTAAACCACCCTCCAAAGTAGAACTAATCAGAACAGGTGAATCGGATAATACTCTATTTTTTAGGCTCTCTACCGAGCGTCGGCGCTCAGCCCGGCGTTCTGCAAGGGTAAGAGTAGTGGGGGTATCCATAACAGATTTCTTGAAATAATAATTTCCCATTAATCAAACTCACAGGTTTCTCGGGGCCAACAAGCTCCGGGGTTAGGGTTTCAACAGACATAATGTTCAACAATAAAATAGCCCCCAAACACTTACTCCAATAGTCCAGGACAGTACAATGTTCGAGCAGGGGTTCTGGCCCAGCCCAGCCGCCTCAGGCCTCTGAGGGCCACAGAGGGCCCGCCCTTGTCCCGGGCTTCTCCAGGCGCACTCCCGCGCGCTCCCGCGCAGAGGGACACGGCTGCTACTGATGTACAATCCTTTTGAAAAAGAGGAGGAGCTGCAGGGAGAGCGTCCCAGGTGGTGGCGGTTGGGGGTTGCTGCCGCTCCTGGGACTTGGAGTCCTGCGCCGCAACACGCTCGCAGCCCTGCAGAGTCAACCTCCCACAAGGAGCCCCACACGAAGCGGGACCCGCGCAGCGGGTTCCGCGAGCAGTTAGGGTGAAGGCAGAGGTAGAAAACAGCAGTCCAGAGTCCCAGCTCGAGGCAGAAGCAATTTCCAGAGTAATCCAACTTACAGCCAACGGAGACGGCTTTTAACTATGATGTTTGCAGGGAGGAGCTGCAGGGAGAGCGCCCCAGGTGGTGGCGGTTGGGGGTTGCTGGCGCTCCTGGGACTTGGAGTCCTGCGCCGCAACACGCTCGCAGCCCTGCAGAGTCAACCTCCCACAAGGAGCCCCACACGAAGCGGGACCCGCGCAGCGAGTTCCGCGAGCAGTTAGGGTGAAGGCAGAGGTAGAAAACAGCAGTCCAGAGTCCCAGCTCGAGGCAGAAGCAATTTCCAGAGTAATCCAACTTAGAGCCAACGGAGACGGCTTTTAACTATGATGTTTGCAGGGAGGAGCTGCAGGGAGAGCGTCCCAGGTGGTGGCGGTTGGGGGTTGCTGGCGCTCCTGGGACTTGGAGTCCTGCGCCGCAACACGCTCGCAGCCCTGCAGAGTCAACCTCCCACAAGAAGCCCCACACGAAGCGGGACCCGCGCAGCGGGTTCCGCGAGCAGTTAGGGTGAAGGCAGAGGTAGAAAACAGCAGTCCAGAGTCCCAGCTCGAGGCAGAAGCAATTTCCAGAGTAATCCAACTTACAGCCAACGGAGACGGCTTTTAACTATGATGTTTGCAGGGAGGAGCTGCAGGGAGAGCGCCCCAGGTGGTGGCGGTTGGGGGTTGCTGGCGCTCCTGGGACTTGGAGTCCTGCGCCGCAACACGCTCGCAGCCCTGCAGAGTCAACCTCCCACAAGGAGCCCCACACGAAGCGGGACCCGCGCAGCGAGTTCCGCGAGCAGTTAGGGTGAAGGCAGAGGTAGAAAACAGCAGTCCAGAGTCCCAGCTCGAGGCAGAAGCAATTTCCAGAGTAATCCAACTTAGAGCCAACGGAGACGGCTTTTAACTATGATGTTTGCAGGGAGGAGCTGCAGGGAGAGCGCCCCAGGTGGTGGCGGTTGGGGGTTGCTGGCGCTCCTGGGACTTGGAGTCCTGCGCCGCAACACGCTCGCAGCCCTGCAGAGTCAACCTCCCACAAGGAGCCCCACACGAAGCGGGACCCGCGCAGCGAGTTCCGCGAGCAGTTAGGGTGAAGGCAGAGGTAGAAAACAGCAGTCCAGAGTCCCAGCTCGAGGCAGAAGCAATTTCCAGAGTAATCCAACTTAGAGCCAACGGAGACGGCTTTTAACTATGATGTTTGCAGGGAGGAGCTGCAGGGAGAGCGTCCCAGGTGGTGGCGGTTGGGGGTTGCTGGCGCTCCTGGGACTTGGAGTCCTGCGCCGCAACACGCTCGCAGCCCTGCAGAGTCAACCTCCCACAAGGAGCCCCACACGAAGCGGGACCCGCGCAGCGGGTTCCGCGAGCAGTTAGGGTGAAGGCAGAGGTAGAAAACAGCAGTCCAGAGTCCCAGCTCGAGGCAGAAGCAATTTCCAGAGTAATCCAACTTAGAGCCAACGGAGCCGGCTTTTAACTATGATGTTTGCAGGGAGGAGCTGCAGGGAGAGCGTCCCAGGTGGTGGCGGTTGGGGGTTGCTGGCGCTCCTGGGACTTGGAGTCCTGCGCCGCAACACGCTCGCAGCCCTGCAGAGTCAACCTCCCACAAGGAGCCCCACACGAAGCGGGACCCGCGCAGCGGGTTCCGCGAGCAGTTAGGGTGAAGGCAGAGGTAGAAAACAGCAGTCCAGAGTCCCAGCTCGAGGCAGAAGCAATTTCCAGAGTAATCCAACTTACAGCCAACGGAGCCGGCTTTTAACTATGATGTTTGCAGGGAGGAGCTGCAGGGAGAGCGTCCCAGGTGGTGGCGGTTGGGGGTTGCTGGCGCTCCTGGGACTTGGAGTCCTGCGCCGCAACACGCTCGCAGCCCTGCAGAGTCAACCTCCCACAAGAAGCCCCACACGAAGCGGGACCCGCGCAGCGGGTTCCGCGAGCAGTTAGGGTGAAGGCAGAGGTAGAAAACAGCAGTCCAGAGTCCCAGCTCGAGGCAGAAGCAATTTCCAGAGTAATCCAACTTACAGCCAATGGAGACGGCTTTTAACTATGATGTTTGCAGGGAGGAGCTGCAGGGAGAGCGTCCCAGGTGGTGGCGGTTGGGGGTTGCTGGCACTCCTGGGACTTGGAGTCCTGCGCCGCAAAACGCTCGCAGCCCTGCAGAGTCAACCTCCCACAAGGAGCCCCACACGAAGCGGGACCCGCGCAGCGGGTTCCGCGAGCAGTTAGGGTGAAGGCAGAGGTAGAAAACAGCAGTCCAGAGTCCCAGCTCGAGGCAGAAGCAATTTCCAGAGTATTCTACTACTATCCAAATACACACAAACACATAAAATACCAACATAGAAATATAGTCTGATATATACACACACACATACACACAACAGAACAAAATATTACACAGACACAAAAACACACACAGTCCTAGAACTCTGAGCACATTATGGTTTGAATTTTGTTAAGACTTCTCAGGAATCCTAGATCTCGAGTCTGTGCCAACAACTCCTGATCTAGGACCCGATTAACAAACTCTCTCCCTTACGGAGGCCGCCCCGCGAGTGTGTGTGCAATTGAACATTGATCTGATTTGCCTTGACTTTCGTTCAGGCTGTAATCCTTCCAAGTTGTAGACACCCTTTTAACTCTATTTTAATACTTACATAATCATAAGGCGACCAGAACAAACGGCCTAATTTGCAAAACATGTTACAGGCTTCAGATGGTTCTAAATACAGAAAGTTGACCTTGATGAGCCTTGAGCCAGTGTTAAGACAGTTCTAGGCCCTGAAAGGCATTCTTATGGCTGCCTGAAGCCAAGAAAACCTCTTGTCATCAGGCTTGAGAGCCACACAACTGTCTTAAACCCTGTAACTATAGCTGTCCCCTGGAAGTGAACAATCATAGGTGTGGCACTATTTGTTTTACTCCTACCAACTGTGATTGAAAACATCAAATAGCTCATAATTTGAAAAAACCCAAATGTTCTTCCAAAGAGGAACAGCTGAACAAGCTGATTGAATGCACAACCACTGGCATCTTTAGCCATATTGCAAAGGGCCTAAAAAGTACATTGGAACGTATTTAAGGACTCTTTAAACATTTATTAACATGCAATTAATATCAGGGGTTGAGCAGAGAGAAAAAGATCAAACATATTATTCTGCACTGTATTTCGCTTCAACTGTTATTTTATCAAAAGCATATTGTAAAGGAGTACAACAAACAACAATTAAACCTTAAAATTCACTTTGAACAAAGAAAACATTCACAATTACATTAAATGATAAGTACAATACATAACAAGTAAGGGGCCGACTACGATGCGGCTCGGAAGGCTCCGTTCCAAGCTGCATCGTAGTGGGTGGGTCGGAAGGCTCCGTTCCGAGCCGCATCGTAGTGGTCGGGTCGGATTACTTTCCGGCCTTCTCATTACAATGGAGGATGTTGGAAATGAAACCTTCCGGTCATTCAGTCTGGCATCGTATGGGCTCGGAGAGCCTGTCCACCAGTTGGAATCCGGCAAGTAATCTCAAGGACAGGCTTTCCCCCCCCTTGAGATTACGATAATGGTTTCTGACATGGTTTCCTTGCCGGTCTGTCTGACATGGAAACCCTGTCGAAAAGCACCTTTGGGGTCCCCCAGTTGTGCCCCTTGGGTGCACCGGCACAGGGTGGAGGCCGAGGGGGCACCTACAGTCCCCCATGTTGATTCCTGCACCTTGTTGCAGGCCCCTTGAGGTGCCTGCCACGGGGTGCTGGGATGGGCTAGACCTCCCATTTTACTACGGGAGCATGAATTATAGCCGGTTTACAGTCGTAATGCATGCTCCTATATTAAAATGTAGAAATGCGACCAAACAGAATTTGGTAACATTCTAATGAGGCGGTCGCTCCCTTGACGGATGCAGTGTCGGGCGGAAGTGAGTCCGTCTGACATCGTCATGAGGGCCGTAGTGTGTAAGAACATCACAATTAAATTTCAACATACTAAAATGATCAACAATAGATTATTAGAATTTTTCCTCTTTGCATACAATTTACATAATAATCGTAACTACTGCACCACTCTCAAAGTTATTTATTATGACAAAATAATTCTAGCATATTTTCCTACTACTAGTAGAAATTCATGATTTCATTAAGTATGGACTAGCTGATCTTATGCACATGTTCCTTTAATGGTATTTAACTCAGCAGCAATGATAGAAACATTACCTAATAAATATTACAATTTCCTAAAGGGAATTAATCAAATATAAGTTAGAGTATGTCCAGTAGCTTTATTTTAAGGTCTCACCTATGGATAGCTGTTATCTTTCTGTTGTTGAACATTTAGGGTGTGATTTACAGTTTGGCGGATCGGTTACTCCATCACAAACATGACCGATATCCCATCTCACGTACTACAAGTGCCATTGTATATAATGCACCTGTGACACGTCAAATAGCGTACGCGTCACGTGCGTAACAGAGTAACCCTCTTCTAAGCCAGGCCCTAACTGTGGACAGCACCAATGATTAGAGTGTGCTTTGTATTAGCCGATCCTTACCATTCATTGCCTTTTATGGCAATATTAGTTTCCTGTTTCCTATAGTGTTGATGTTTTAGCATTTAAATGGTCAATTAGACGTATTGGGTCCATACGAAAGTCCAAAAGGACGAGAACCCTAGGCACTCCTGAATACCCACTAAGTAAATCCACACAGGAAAATTCATTCAGTGCAAGATTCAGCAAGTTGTATTTAAAAAAATAAATCATTACATAAGGCAAAATGCATGAGGTTAGTCAAGCAAATAAATCACTGAGAGGATAACATGAGGCTGAACACCTCCAAAATATACCAAGTATATCAGTGAGCACTCTGATATAGAGTCTACTTCTAAGAAGAAAAGGAAAATCATGGGCACACATTTCAAAAACGACACTTCTAGATTTTTAACAGCAGAGAATCAAGCCCTTAGAATGGTATTACATGGATGTGCTAATAAAGTTGCAATAATAACAAGCATTTGCAATGCAATCGGTTTCGCACTAGTGAGAGTTAGAGCTATTGGTGTTGTAAATTACAATGTATTTTGCCGATGTGTTTTGGCTTGGAGTGGAGTGGATGTATGCTTTGTGGAGTGGAATTATGTGGGTTGAATTGGAATTGTTAGTTGTGGAACTGTGTGTGGTGGAATTGTGTGGTGTGGAGTAAATTTGTGTAGGGGAATTAAGAGGCTTAGTGTGCAGTGGATTTATGTGAATAGTAATTATGTGGTATTGAGTCTAATGGAATTATGTGTTGTGGGATTGTGCGTCATGGAATGTAATTATGTGGAATGGTATTTTGTGTTGTAGATTGTTATAGTGGAATGTAATTATGTGAAGTGCTATTACATTCAGTGGCATGATGTGGAATGTGTGGTATGGATTGGATGTATATGGTATGTTGTGCAGTTGTGTTGAGTTTAATAGTGTCGTTTGGTGCTGAAGTATATGGTGTGGAATGGAAATGTGTGGAGTTGAATTGTGTGGCATGAATCTGTTTCGTGTTGGGTGTAATTATACTGATTGAGATTATGTGGTATGGTCTTGAGAATCTATGTGGATTGTTGCTATGTGACAGTGATTTTATGTGGGGTCTCTGGATGTGGTATTGAGCAGAGTGTAAATAGGTGGAGTTGAATCATGTTGCATGTAGTGGTATTGGGTTGTGTTATTTATTTCATGGTTCAACCTCATGTCAGTAATGTCACGTAATGTTATTGAAGCCATCCTGTTGTATATTAACTGGTCCCAGTCTCTAAGTTGAGGCCACCACAGGAATGAACACCTGGGAACAAAGCACTGGCAGCTATGCAAGTTAACGCGGCTATCTGCTCCAAACAGTGCTTATCATGTTACCTATCACTGAGCTTGGCAACGCTGTACACACGACTTTCAAGATACTTCAACATATGTGTTTGCTTTGCCTCCAGTATTTTGAAATTTTTTTCTCCTATGTTTTCAAAAATTAACAAACAAACATTGGCAATGTTAATAGCTTTACACTTGCATTCTAAAGACAAGACCTATTGACTTTGCAATGATTATTAAGGTAGGTGTGGCTATGGTAGTGGCTCTAGGAGGCACCTCAAATAGAAATCCTCCATGGGCTGCAAGAACTACTACTTTGTGGAAAAGTTATTTTCACAAGTCAAGAGAGGAAAGTGGTCGGGATACTGCACTGGACCAACTCCCTGTTGCGCGTATGCCATAAAACCCAGAAGCCTCAAGTATGAGGCATATCAATGAATACTGGTAGCAGTCCCTTTAACATATGGCCTCACAGATTTACATAACTCATACTAATCCACCTTGGCAAATAATTGAGCAAACTACGAGGCATAACAGAGGCAGATGAAACCACTGCAAACTCAGGGTTTGTGGCAACAGTGTTCATTAGTGAGCAGAATAGGTTCCAAAAAACCCAGAGGAAAGCTATCACCTCTCAGTGGGTACCACACAGGTAGCATTTGATGTTAAATATGCTTTGGAGAAGTGTGGCTCAATAGTTAGAGCGGCAGACCCTGATGCAGAGGTCTGGCCCGGCACCAGGGTTCAATTCCCGCCTCGGTGGGTCTTGGGCTCAATTTCCTCGGACCTGATAATTCTCGCCTCAGTGCCTAGTCTAATCATGGGTCCCACTCTGTGACTCTGGGCAATAGCTTGCTTAATCTCCACAACGGCCCCCACAACACTATGGATGCCTGGCCTTCACCTTGGGGGTGCCCAGGAGTGGGCATTTCACAGGGAAAAGCCAGGAAGGGTTCCACAGCGGTATGCGTACAGCGCCAAGACGCCTCAGGGTATAAGTGCGCTATACAAGTACGAATTCATTCATTTAATTTAATTAAGTATGAGACAAATCAAGCCTAGGTTGATTAACTGAAAGAAAACTTGTGATATCACCGCTCTGACAAAGCTGCACACTCAAAAAGTCCTGTAGGAGGGGGAGGAAGTATTGAACAGTCACCTATATTGTTTGGAGACCAGAAGCATCACGTAGGAGTTGCAAGACAGGTGAGTTGCCAGACTGGGTAGAGCAGAGCAAGTCATGCTCACTACTTCAAAGAATACCTAAGGGCTGCACAGCCAGTAAAACATTCCCTACTCTAGGCAGATATCTGGAAAAACTACAGGGAGGATGAGTGTCGGGCAATGGGATGGTGATGGAAAGAGGTCACCCACCTAAGATACCTTAGCACACATCACTGACATAGGTGGGTTGATGAAAAATAACAGATGCCATGGAGAGAACTTTACAGCAAAAAGATATCACAGGCCTTGGTTTTCATGTATAAAGAGAGTGAGTCCATATGGACAGAAGCAGGGCTTTCAATGGGCCGGTCCCGTCCAGCACTGGGTAACTTTACAATTGTATACATTTTAAGACATTTTTAGAGAAATGTAACTTCACGCAATTTGCTCTTTTTTTAAATAGTGTTTGTAAAATTGTTATGGTTTTAATTATCTAAACAATAAATAAATTATTATTAATCTTATTATTATTCATGAAACATAAAGGAATTGCAACTAATGAAAATAAAGAGCATTTATTGAAACCCCCCCCCCATAAAAAAACGGCACTTCTTTATTTTGAAAAGGAGAGTAACCGGCACATCTGAGCACATCTGCAATACATTTAATGATTGAGAATGGGTACTTATCAGGAGCAGACAGGTACTCTAAGTAGCTGCCCTTTCATATGTCCATTTAGAGCAATGCACAGGACAGAACCATTCCTGGCACCGCGTTCAAGAGGGGCAATGTGAAGTGCCTAGGGATAGCCCAATAACGCACATCCAGTGTCTCTGTGAGAGAATCTAGCAGTGAGCCTGCTTCAGTAATAGCAAATATCTGATGGATGGACAAACCTAAAAGAGGATGGAGACATCCCGAGAGAGCAGATATACCATATTTTATCTGCCCAAAATCTTTGCTATCACACTTCCATGATTTTGTGGGTACTAACCTTAATAGAAACACATTCCCCTAACTTATTCCAGTTAGGATACCCCAACAGATAAGAGTGAATCCAAGCCAGCGCAGATCCACCCACTCCCATGTTTTCCAGATGATGTAAGAGGATGGAATGAGACCATATCAAAGGCCGCAGATAAATCAAGGAGTGTGAGTATGACTTCTTTCCCTTGGTCCACTGCCAACTTGATGGTGTTGGTGACCTCCACCAAGGTGGTCTCTGTACTGAAGCACAGATTCACAAACAGAAGTACTTGGGGTCGGACCATCCAGCTTCTCATAGCGGTTGCAGTATTTGACTTTTGGGGGGGTCCAATTGAGTTTAGTACATATTGCTTTATGTGCACTTCAGTCCATTACAATTAGCATCCCAGATTCTTCTATGTCTCTGATATGAAGAGCGGTGCTTAATTGGTTTCCAGTGCTCAGTACTTATTGTCAACACCGCACGTAGGACAGTCTGCCACGTCTGGGGCGCTGCTCATCTCATTAAGGAAAAAATGGTCCGAGTTGGCACAATCATTTATAGATATTCTGTTTTACTACATACAAAGCGTTCACCACATAAATATATCATTATTCATTATTAGATCAAGTGAACAATAACTCTTGCATTCTTCAAAGTCTGATTGTATTTATTCTTACAATCGTATAAGTTATGAATTGCTATATCACAGAAGTAACTTTGTTATCTTCAAAGTATAAATGCATACATTTCAAAAATCATCACAGCGATGGTGCTCTGAGTGAAGGAATATTGAATAATGATATATTTATGTGGTGAACGCTTTGTATGTAGTAAAACAGAATATCTATAAATGATTGTGCCAACTCGGACCATTTTCTCCTGTACTGTACTTAGTAACCCAGGTCTGCGAGTTTTTAGGGTACACCCCGTGTAAAACTCAATGCTCATCTCATTTAGAGATGAGTAGAACAACAGTTGTTTATGAATACAATATACATTAAAAAATACAAATACCTGCCTCCCAAGCATTCCTTTAGCTTTGGGGACCTGGAATATTCTGCACTGTTGGACTTGCAGGCAGGAGAGATGGCTAGTAGTTGTTTGGAGGCAATGATGGAGGCGATGGGTGGGCAGGGCCCTGGCACTTATTATTTTACAAATTAAGCACTGAAAGAATATAGAAGATATTCCATAATCCTCTTTGGGAATGTCTATATCTGTCTGCAAATTCTCCAGACAATCACAAACTACTGTTGTCGTCTCCTCTGAAAGAGCTGAGGGCATGAGTCAGGGCGGCACATTCAGCCCATTCCTTTTGTTCAAGTGACATTGGTAGCCCAGAAAGGTGATCAGAAATTTCATCTAATAAATACAGGGGCATATTACCAACAACTAGCGATAATTATCGCTATGTTGGTTTAGCGGCGATATTTTTATCGCTGAGCTGCGGCGATTTTTATCGCTTAGGAACCTTGCTATTATCAAGGTTTATCTCCTAAGCGATAAAAATCGGCCGAAATGCATGAACATCGCTGAAAAGTCAGCGATATTCATGCATTACCGAGCTAATGCTCTTAGCCATGTTATCCACCTCCCGTTGGATAACATGGCTAAGAACTGCTCAGGGCAGGTGTTAGCTTTTGGAGGTATTCGCGCTTAGCGCCAATATCTCCAAAAGTTGGTAATAGGAGATAGCGATGTTAGCGACTGTTTCCAGTCGCTAACATCTTGGCACGCCCACTTTGCATGTCATTAGTGATAAATTTCACTGACATGCAAAGCAGGGCCCAAGATGGTCGCTATCTCCTACTAGCTGTCGCTAAATGGTGTTAGCGACAGCTAGGTAATAGGGAGATAATTTTATCTCCGCTTTCTTGGCTTTTAAAGCCAAAAAAGAGGAGATAAACCCCCTTGATAATATGCCCCATTGTGTCCTAATTTTAGTTTAAAAATATTGTCTTACTGAGTGTAGATTTTATATTAATTCCAAGGTAGCAATATTTCTGCAGACCATATTTAGGACACAGTAGTTATGTCAGACAGTATTCTGCCATTCTCTGAAATGATGTAGCTTCATTAGAGGTTATTGTACATAATACCACAACTTTAACCTCACACTGCACCCCTTTCAACAATACCAGCCGGGGCCTAATTAAAAGTTTTTTTCTGCCCACAAGCCAGGTATTTTTTAACTATCACCATCACCACTCCACCACTCACATATAATACCCCACACACTTTAACACATAGTTCACAGGAAGTGCTCCCACGTAGCCGTAGGTCGCAGCACGCCGCATCCCGTAGAGGGGTGCGAAGACCCCAATGATGAAGCATGACACCAAGGGGCCTGTTGGTGTATGAGGGGTATTCAAACAACACGGTGTGCTCCCCACCACAGTAGGGACCACCACTAACCCCCGAGTAGATTCCAATTTGTTTATTTGTAGCTTCATTAGGAACACATTCCGACCGGTACAAACTCTCTGATCCGGTGAGATCAGCACAGAGTTGTTTGGTTCAACATTGGCACACAGCAAAACTCCTTGATGGACGGGAATCCTGTTGAACAAAGTAACTAGACTGAGGAGCTTCCGTGAATGGGACCTTCGAAAAATATTCTACACAGGAGACATAATAGACATGGCAGAACTAAAACATTAACACAGCTACAAGAACAATACAAACTGATGCAGCCCAACATTTTAAATACATGCAAACGACTCTGCCACGCCCTGATAACATGCTCTGTAGACTGGTATGCAGAGCCAGACATGACGCCATTGGGAAACGGTTGCATACAAAAAAAAGCATTTGCAATGCAGTAGGTCTCGCATTTTTTAGAGTTAGAGCTATTGGCATTGTAAATAACAATGCATTTTGGACTGGAGTGTTGTGACCGTATGAACAGACAAGGCTGCAGCACTGCCTAGAGGACTTAGAATGAGGAATTATTGATGAGACCAGAGAAGGAGCTATACGTATACCTATGAGCTATATGTATTTAGGCATGCAGCACTTTTATTTATTTTTCACAAATTAAGCACCTTTACATTTGATATAAAAGTCAAATACCCTGCGCGCAAGACCCACTGCGCCCGTTACAAGTAAACGAATCAAATAAAACACGCTGCTTATCCGGAGAATTCGAGGTAGTGCTTCACTGCTCCATTTTTAGGACAATACATATAGCAGTGTACATAATATTATAAGCAGTTACTCCAACAAGGAGTGCTGATCCAACACTTGCTGAGAAACTTGAAATTGCCAAGCTGATTGGTTAAAGCACTTCGATACTTTTATTTTATATTGCCAAAAATAACAGGCATACAGAAAACAGGTTGGGAGAGGCAAGCGACAACAGAAGGAGGTAGATAGGGCACGTGGGGGAAAACAACTGAAGGAGGGAAGGAGGGAGCAAGCAGCAACATGAACAGCAGGTGGCAGGAGGGCGGGGGAGGGCAATCTACAACATGGGTAACAAATGAAGGATGGAGGTAGAAAGCCTTAGGATTGTCTTTGATTTACTTTATTGGACCAAGTCCTGATGGTACAAGTTGATTAAATTGGTCAAGTTCATGTAATTTGTGGCTCCAATTCAGGATTGTCTACTTTCTAGAGTGGCCAGCACATTTCAATTTTGAACAAGCATTGACAAATCCTACAGATGTGGCTTTGATAAGCGAATGCAATGATTTAAAAAAAAAAACAATTTGAGTGGCAAATGGTGAAAGACGAGAACATGATGCCGCCACCGCAATGTGCCAGCCATTGAGTGAGCTAAGCCACTGCTGCTTTAGGCGTAAGAAGTCACACATCTACATTTTGCAAATGTCTGTGACGCCATATGTTAGCAGAAAATGTGTCTTAAAGTGTGTCTTAAAGTGACATGCCAGCCGCAGCTCTAGCACAGCATTAAATGTGCATGCAGGGCACTGTTCTAGCAACGTTTTCAAGCTCTACGCTGTGCACTGTTCAAGCACAGCACTGACGAGCTATGAAGTGCTTTGTACTAGCCCAGCAATTAGGTTCAATGCAGTGCACTCCACTTCCTGAGCATTAAAGATCTATGCGTGTAATCTTCTAGCACAGAGTTAAAGATCTACAGGGTGCACAGTAGAAAAGACAAAAACGCTGCTTTATGCAGTGCACTGCTCTACAGAAGACTGAAATGATAATCAGCACACCTTACTAGGCGCAGTGGCACACTATACAGTGCAACGCAGATCTGTGCAGTACATTGCAGATTTGTGCAGCAGACTAGACCGGAGGGCGAGCACTGACTTTGCAGTGCACTGTAACAACGGAGCTAGCTTTGAGGGCCTGTACAATGCATTGTAGTATGACATTACCAGATATCATTGTGCAGTGTCCTAGGACAATATTTAAGATGCACACAGTAGACTATGCCAGGGGGTTCACTCGTCCACTAACTCAATTCTAAGACATTCTACCTGATGATACACCTGCATATCCTTCAGATATGCATTAATTTAAACACTGAGGGCCTCATTTATGAGAAATGACGCATCGCTGCATGAAAGCAGCGATGCGTCACTTCTCAGTGCGCCTTCCTTACGACATATCTGACGTGTCATATTTACTGTATGACGCATCATGTCGCAAGAAGTTAGAGATATGTCAGTATTTCTGACGTACCTGTATGGCGTAAAAGTGACGTATTGCTGAGTGTATCACAAAAGTGGCGCAACTCCAGCAGTGCGTCCTTTCACGTGGGTCAAGCCTCATGTGCAAGGGCCTGCGTCAGTCTTACGCCTGCGACAGACGGCACCACATGATCCAATGTGTAAATACCCAACACAATAAAGCTTTCACTCTGCTGGGATTTCATTTCCAGCACCTCTTCGCCCATATCTTCTTGCGGAAGGACATTTAATCTGCTTGGCATTCAGGGGTGGATGACACATCATTGCACCGTAAATCTACGAGGCACTGCATGAAACACCAACGATCCACAAGCCTTTGAAAAATACTGGTATTAAAATGCTCAAACTGATGTAGCGCGTTTTTAATACAGAATGATAACTTCGATTTTATGCATGAAACATGATGCTTTAAAGAACAATCCCCTCAGAACTAGCACTGTGAAATACATAGGACAAGCGTGGGTGTATACAGTGCACTGCTGCCCTCGTGTGTCTATTCAGGAAAACTACAGCAACAGAGAGTTGTAATGAAGCAGAATGCAGAAGGAAACAAGATAAAGGCACGCTCGCACGCGCCCCTGCCAATACTTCCATCATTTTCTATGTTTTTGTTGTTGCATATTTATATAGTGCGAACTCGACCCGAAGGTATTGGAGCGCTTTACAAGAGCATCGCTTTTACATTACACATTCAGGCTCGGGGAGATTAAGGGCCATATGTAGGTAATTTGTGTTTTGCGATTCTCAAATTGCGATTTTTGGGGAATTGCAATTAGAGAATCGCAAAATGCAATGTAGGTAGGATTAGCAACATTTTTAGCGAATCCCACTTATTCCTTATTTGCAAATCGCAAATTGAGATTCGCAAATAAGGAATACCTTCTCATTCATTCCTATGGACTAGAAGTCCCATAGGAATGAATGGGAAGACATTCTCAATTTGCGATTCTCAGGGTTGTAAGGGTGTCAATAGGACACCCTTTTGCACCCCTGAAATTAACATGTGTGCACATGTGCCCTAAGGGCATGTATGTGACCCACATGGCACTTTACAAATCGCCAAAAAGTGCACTTTTAAAAGAAATCGCAAAATACCACCACCCTGAAGTTGGTGGTATTATGCGATTCCTTCAGCCAAGATTTGCACAACTTGGGTGCTTCCTACATTGCATTTAAGGAATCGCAATTTGCGATTCCTTAAATGCAATAGCAAAAGAAGGAATCGCAAATTTTGCGATTCCTTATTTTGCATGTGGGTTTTTGTGTGCTACATAGCACACTGCCCTAATTGCGATCGCAAATGCTGAAATTCTGCGGATTTCAGCATTTGCGAGCACAATTAGGCTTCCTACATATGGCCCAAAGTGATTTGCCCAGAATCACAGGATGTGGACGCGACCCCGAGGCTCGAACGCTGGTTTCCAGCACCAAAGTTGGCAGTCTAGCCCACGGACCACATCCACACAGTAATCCAACAGAGCGCCTACAGCGCAAGCGCTGTTTAGGCTCGACCTAAAAAGTGAAGGATGGAATGTTTGAATACATCTCAACCACAGGTAATTGCTTACGCCTTATCCTAGACCATTGTTATTTTGCACAGCATGCCACGTCAGTTGGACCCAGAGATATGCAAACCAGTCTTGACTGTGCTCCAATAGGAGCACTCCAGCACAAACTGCCAAGCTGGGACCTCCTTGAAGATGAACACAAACCCAAGACCGCTTTTGCCTTTTTTTGGGCTCATCAGTCGGCTATTCCTTATTTTGGGAGGCAGTGTGGGTTGTTTTTGGAAGAATTTAATAGAGGGGCAGCCTCATACACAAAACCCTAGCAAATAATTTGCAGGACTGGGAAGGTTAATTAAAATTGACGAGGGAAAAGGAACAGCACCACCTGAAAGACATAGACAGCGAATTAGGAAGCAGCAGAGAAGACGGGCACTAGAGTGAACCAATGAGAAGTAGCAGGTGGGTAAAAGTTTTTCATTTCTTACAATAGGTCTTGCAGACAGCAAATGCGCGCTGAAGCTCGAACGAAAAACACTCTGCTGCTCTCGAGGCTTGGTTGATGCTGCATAAGTACCAAAGCCAATTTACGTCTTCAGTGGGGTGTCGGTGTAAACGGCGATGACTGACTCAACAAGAGTGAGCGGGTGAGCCGGTGCTTTCTAAATGCCGCTATTATTTTATTAAAGTCCTACAGCCAGTGTGTGCCGGTGCAATAAAATGGCAGTACGACGAATATCAAAGCTGTGTCATTTTAAATTCACCTCACAACTCTTTAATCAAACACCAGACACTCTTACTTTTCCAGGGTTCTGCTCGTCCCCTTTTCCGTCTTTCTCTTCCTCCACCTCTCTGCATTCTGTGTTTTTCCTCACCTACAATCGGCAAATGGCATTTCTGATGCGGAAAGAAGAAGTGCCAATGCCAGTAGCCGCCACCAGCAGGCAACCACCGCCTCAAATTAGGCACTGGCTGCACCTGACTTTCTTTTGCTGTGTAGTAGGTTTTATAATACAGAGAGCGCCCTGAAACCTGTCAGCACTATGCAGCAAAAACACAATTTTATTTTTAACTAATTTCTCTGTCTGCCCCCTTGTCGGCGCACCCCGGGATTTACTCCAACTTTATTTCCGTTGTGTCTCCCCCTGATTTCTTCCTGTCTGTCCTCTTCATCTCTATTTCCACCTCCCAGTGCTTTTGCCTGCTAAATCCTGTCCGCTTTAAAACATCGAAAGGAAATAAATACATCAGACACTGGAAAATCCGATAGCCTGAGCGATTTGGAGAACAGTAACGTTTCAAATGCGATCTGAAAGATGGGCTGTGAAATCGTATATAGGTGCAAGCGCGATGGCCCAGAACAGGGCTTTGTTAAGGGCAGGGCTGGCTCTTGGGCGGTGCGATTGGTGCCACCGCACTGGCCGCTGACTTGAGGTGGGGGCGTCATTATTACAAGTTATATTATCATTTTAAATGCATCAACCTGCTGACGCGTTCCTGGCCTCCAGCCATTTTTGTAGGCACCAATTAAAAAGTCAAGATAACTCCGGTGATTTATCATGTTCCTGGAAAGAGACTGGAGGTTTGTCTAGTGGACATTTTGATTCATCCAAAGGTAGCGCAGAGGGTTAAAATACCTGCTGCTAAGAACGTGTACCATGCTGATAACAAAATGCATGTACTGTAAATCGGTCAGTGGGTTACTGCTTCTGTAAGAGAGTTCCTTTTGTTACTTGTCGTTTGTAAGCCAAAATGATAATATAGTGCATTGAGTTATTAACTGTCATTAATACCTGTGTGTAAACATCAAGGTATATGTTAGAGCTATAGTTTTTTTTGCCCGCTCTTTCATTATCCTAATCTTCCCAAAAGGGTTCATTTGGGTGGAAAACAATTCTGTTTATTAACCCCTCCCATGCTGATCACATTCCGACTCCTCACTCACGCACACAAGGCTCTCCACGACGCGGGCCCCAGGTACCTCAACAACCGCCTCGCATTCTACACGCCTACCCGCCAGCTCCGCTCCGCCAGCCTCGCCCTCGCCACCGTCCCACGTATTCGCAAAACCAACGCCGGAGGAAGATCCTTCTCCTACCTGGTAGCCAAGACATGGAACTCCCTCCCCACCCACCTCCGGCTGACACAGGACCATCTCGCCTTCAGGAAGCAACTCAAGACCTGGTTGATCAAGCAGTAGCGACCCCCCTCAGCGCCTTGAGACCCTAACGGGTGAGTAGCGCACTCTACAAATTCCTTGCCTGATTGATTGACGAGCTCAGCTCGTCATCAGCCTCAGTGCTCGTGTGCTGATGACGAGCTCAGCTCGTCATGGCCTCCCCGGTGCTCGTGACGAGTTCAGCTCGTCACGCAGCACGGTGGCGCTGTGCTCATGATGAGCTGAGCTCGTCATGACCGCGCACGTATTTCGCAATGTTCAGCACAGCGGGGGAATTAGCCCCGTGTGCGAGCGTTGCGCAGCTCATGACGAGCTCAGCTCGTTATGAGCACACGAGCACCGTGCCTCATGACAACCTAAGCTCGTCATGAGCACGGAAGAGGCTAACAGCTCTGTCTGACAATATATATAGATCTCCAAAAAGCAGTGTGAATTAAGATGTGAAGCCGACAAGCTCAGTCATTATTTCTACATTACTCTGATCATCGCTGCATAGCTACCCAATTTAGATCAACTAATTGCCGTAGCATCCTCTGTGCTGATTGGAAACTGGTGCCTCCCCAGTCCATCAGACATGCGAGGACCCAGCATGCATTTCTCCACTTTCTTCCTCGTTGTCTTGTACTTTCTGATTCTATAACATCTGTGATGTGCTTTTGTTTATTTTATATGTAGATGATTTCTGTTAAAGTTCCAAAGGCATGCGTTCATTGGATACCACAACTTTGCGTTGAGTTCGACGTTGAACATTATAACAGCACAATGGTGCAGCTTGTTTTACATATGTATATAAAATGAATTTATTACCAATCACGTTGTAAACATTTAGATGGAATTTTAGGTTCTATGATCGTGAACACAAAATTGGTACATTAACAACATTTTTAAAATATGGACATTCTTCTTTGTTGAGGCCGTCATTCAAATTGTGATCTCACTGGTGATGTCCCATACTGATTACGCCAATGCTCTTTACCTAGGTCTCCCTAAAGGCTTGAGCCAAAGACTACAGCTTGATCAAAACAGAGCTGCCAGACTGCTCTATCAACAACCTAGATAATGCCACACTAATTCTTTGCTAAAGAAGCAACACTGGCTCCCAGCTGCACAAAGAATCCAGGTTAAAATTAGGCCTGGGCGGTAAATTCAGTTCCGCTCGCGGAATTTGCGGAGTTTGGGTAATTTTGCATTCCGCTTAGATCGCGAAATTGCCCAAAATTCTGCGTTCCACGGGTTTGCAGAATCTTTTGCTTGCTCGAGTTCTCAAAATGCCCCGAGCACGCAAACAGTGATAATGAACAGGAGAAAAGCATTGTGAACAAGCAATTCTGCTGTGTGGAATTTCTGCATGTTCGCGGAGATTTTTTACCGTTTCGGGGAATTTTGAGTAGCGGGACTACGCAAATTCCGCCCACCCCTAGTTAAAATAGGATGTACGATTTTTAAAATCCGCCATGGTAAAAGCCCACTCTTGTGTCCTCTAGAAAACTGACCTACACCCCCCGGCGTAATCTCAAATCAGCACACCTCAATCTCTTAGAGGTAGCCAAATACAATAGGAAGAAACTGGGGGGAACCAGGTTTGCTGTGTTTGGAACTTTCTCCTGAAGAACATATGAGCTGCAACCTCCTACGATCGTTTCAGAACCCTGCTAAAAACATGCCATTTCAGACTAGCCCACGATTACCTGCTTCAGCACTCTGCTGCTAGTGCTCTCAGCGCCATGAAACCTTTCGGTGAACATGCGCTTTAGAAACATGCGCTTTAGAAGTTCTTTATAACACAGCATTTCTGAACATTATTGATCTTCGATGTTGTAATTTTTTATTTTTTATTCAGATCATCTACATATTTATAACAAGCAGAGGCACAGCCAATAGGTCTCACCTATGTGAAAGGTATGCATGGCTAAAAGTGAAGTTAGACAAAAAACGCTGGCCGCGTCATAGCGCTTTTTTAGGACTTGGCTGGCATTGGAGCGCACATGCGCTCCTCGCCTCAAGACTTATAGCAAACAACTCGGTTTGGAGAAGGGAACTCGAGCCCCGCCCCTCATTTCCATTGGGTAACGTCAGTGTTTATGGTAAACGCTGGCTTCTCATTGGAAAGAAGGGTTTTTTGTTGCCTCCCTTTGGCTTTTTGGTGGGCTGCCTAGCCTGCTGTGAAGACCTGTCTTATCTGCTTGTTTATTTAAGAAGCAGATAAACAAATTGTTCACCACAGCTGTGAAGCAGGCACGGGGAGGACAAGGCAATGGTGAGCGCTTGCTTATCTGATGGTTTCAACGTTTTTCTTGTAATTCACCTGCTTCAGCCGTTGGGTTATGGGAAATGTCTCCGCCAATTAACTGTTTTCTTTAGCATTGTTTTTACCTATTCGTCGTATATTTATTGCTTCTTTTTCAACGTCGCTTTCTCCAAAACTTTTACGTCGCTTTCTCCATAACTTTTGAACCCACCATGTATGTGGCTTTATTTTTTTCCAATTTGCATATTCTTCTTTTGCTTTAACTTGTTGTGTAAATTGTGCAGTATTTGTTTCGCTTTGTACTGTTGTAATTGTAGTTTATTTGGGTCCCGGATGTGCACGTGCTCTGTGGCTCAGGACAAGGGACTCAAAGATCAGAGAAAGTTACTCTGATGTGGGGAAAGCTTTCCCCCCATGATATCCCCCAAACATCCGTAGACAAGTGAGGCTGGAACTCCACCCCTGCCCTGTCACACCCACTCTCTCCCGCGGGCACGGGAGCTCAGTCCCAAGCGAGGGCTCGGTACAAAAGCCAGTGCAGAGTGAAAGAGCCAACCCTGAAGGCAGCAGAGGGAGTGGAGGGGCCGGAGGGAGGAGGGAAGGGTGACAAATCGGAAGAAGAATGGCAAAGTTCATGAGTGTGGAAAGATGTGAGCGTGGGATACACACGTCGCGCGGTGAAATCAGTGCTTGCGAGGCCTGCGTGTTCCACTTAAAGCGCCTCACTTCAGGGCAGACCCCCTCCCACCCTAACCAGGCGCAAGCTCAGACCTTGCGTGAGCCCTAGGCCCTGTCTCCGCCATCACTGAGCGCCATGCTCTCCCGGCTCAGACACGGAGCCTCTCTGCTGTCGATATTCAGAGTGCACATCCATGTGACAGGCATCAGATTGCAAGACGTGGTCCTGCATAGAATTATGACAAATTAACTAATAAATGATTGACCTATGAGCACTGTGGGGAACCTTAACCCCACTGATGTACATCTACAGCATCAAGAATACAAGGGGCGATGACCGAATGAATGAGTGTGGATGTCGGCTTCATGTCTGTGCAAAATGCAGTGACACCTAAATGTCCTCCTCCCTTTGGAACGCCATTTGTGGGTTAGCAGCGCAACGCTACACATACTGCACACATGGAGTAGGTCATTGTCATGCCTCACTATGGCTTTTTTGGGAAACAAGTACCCCAGGTCCAGGCAGAAGTAGCTGATCTAGTCCTGGTTCTTTTATCTATACTACTATTATAAAGAGAGAACTCTCAACTTTGACGACTGTGGGAGTATGGTGTCAAGGGTCAGGTTTTAAGGTGGTTCATCAGTTATCTGTCCAATCGAACTACCACACTACAAACTGATGAAACTTTGGCCAGTACACGGCCAGTTACCAGGGGTGTGCCTCAAGGCTCAATCCTCAGTCCTTCGCTTTTTAATGTTTATATGGCCCCTCTGGCCAAACTCATTAGGGCACATGGATTTGACGTGTTATCATATGCGGATGACACGCAAATACTTGTCACCCTTGGCCATGATATCAATGATACAAAAAAACGTTTCAAAAAGTGTCTGATCAAGGTTAAAAACTGGATGAGTCTGAACCACTTACAAGTAAATGGTGCAAAATCTGAAATAATGACCTTCGGTCAAGCGAGTGCACATTGGACTCAGGACTGGTGGCCCCCGGAATTGGGGGAATGTCCGGTCCCAAAAGAATCCGTCCGCAATCTCGGAATCCACATGGATAATAAACTATCCATGAAGGACCATGTGAACCACACTGTCGGGACCTGTTTTGGAATCATGCGAAGCCTCCGCAGAGCTTTCAAATGGATACCAAAAGAAGCTCGCAAAGTTCTAGTGCAGGGCCTCATAATAAATAGGTTAGACTACTGCAATTCCATCCTGCTTTCCATAAATGAGTGCCATATAAAGAGGCTACAAGTTGTTCAAAACACTGCTGCTCGTCTGATTTTGGGACTCCCAAAACGATCTCCTTCCTCTCCAAGCCTAAAGAATCTACACTGGCTCCCAATAAAAAATAGAGTCATTTTTAAAATCATGTGTCTAGTTCATAAACATATGCATGGCACTGGACCCAAATACTGGAACCAAAAATTGACCTGGTACCAGCCCGGACGAGAACTGAGATCCAGCTTCAAGTTCCTACTTACGCCATCTAGAGTACAAACAGTCAGAAATGGGGGACGTGCTTTTTCCCATATGGCACCCCTCCTATGGAACAAACTTCCTCTGAACATCCGTGCAACGATCGAGCACATGAGGTTCCGAAAATTGCTGAGAACATGGCTTTTCAGCTAGGTCTTGCCTTTTATAGGATCTCTCCTCTCTTTCTCTGGGACTGTCCGCATGCGCCATGAGACTCCCTCATGGGATGTGATATGTTCTGCGCAATACAAATTTCCAGACTAGACTAGACTAGCCAGGTAAACTCGGGAACCACAGCACCAATCTACATACCCGATACATCCTTGAAAATGTCAGGGTGTGTAGATGGACATAGGCTACATAATTTTTTTTTAAAACATACATTTAAAAAATGTACTTTAAAAACAAAGTAGTCCCCTGAAAGAAGCGCTGGCCGCAACGTAGCGCTGGCCGTGACACGCTGCCCGCGACGTGCGTGATTACGGAACATGGAGCGGCGGTGATGTGAGGAGATCAGGTAAGGCATTTACAAACACTGAAAATGTCGGGCGGGAGGTGATCCGTGTCCGTGAACAGCTGCCCGTGACGTGCGTGATGACGGGACATGGAGTGGTGGTGATGTGAGGAGATCAGGTAAGGCATTTACAAACATGTCGTGGCGGGAGCGGGAGTGGGGGCGGGAGCGGGGGCGGGAGGGGGAGGTGATCCGTGTCCGTGAACATGTCCGTGTTTCCAGAGAAGGAGAAGGAGGAGTCCCGTCAGCTGCAGCAGCGGAGCAGAGCTGACCGGCTGAGGGCTGAGGGCGGCTGAGAACGGAGGGGAGCAGGGTGGAGGAGCAATCTGTCAGCGCAGGGGGTCGGGGCTGCGGGGGTTGTGAGGTACATGTTATGTTATGTTATGTTATTAAAATATTTCTTAAGCGCACTGTCACCGATTGGTTTCTTGCCGCTGGGATCAGCAGTAACATGAACATAGATGAAGAGAATTGAGTTATTGAAATGCTTGTCTGAAGAGCCAGGTCTTCAAGGCTTTCCGGAAAGAAAGAAGGTCTTGACAATTCCGGATCTCCAGAGGGAGGGAGTTCCACAAGCAGGAGGCAAGTGTGGTGAACCTACGGCCTCCGGCGCGCTTAAGTTTGAAAGAAGGCGTCTGCAGGAGTCTCAGATGGAGTGAGCGTAGGTTTCGAGATGGAGTGTATCTGGAGATTAGTTGGTTAATAAAAGTGGGGCTTTTACAGTGAAGGGATTTGAATATTATACATCCAGTTTTAAAGGCACAGCGCTGGGTGACTGGAAGCCAATGCAGTTTCCTGAGTAGGGGGGTAGCTGGCTGTCGCCTTGGTAGGTTCAGGATTAACCTCGCAGCATGGTTCTGTACCATCTGGAGTCGTTTGGATAGGTAGTTGGGAAGACCTAAATAGATGGCATTCGCATAGTCCAGATTGGACAGGACAGTGGAGATCACAACCTGGGTGATTGCCTCGGGCGTAAGTAGACGACGGACCTTCTGGATTTTTTTTAGTTGGAAGAAGCACTTGGAGACCACCTGACCTACCTGTGCTTTCAGTGAAAGATCACAGTCCACGGTGACTCCAAGTGTTTTGGCCGACGAGGAGGGTGTTGGAGCTTGGCCCAGTTCAGAAGGCCAGTAGTGTGGGCCCCAGTACTTGGCGCTGTCGCCGGTCAGGACTAACTCGGTTTTTCCCGGGTTTAGTTTAAGCTGGTTCTGGTCCATCCATGTTTTAATAAAACTCATGGTAGACTGAAAATGCAGTATGGAGTCTTCAGTGTTGTCGATGGTAGAAAGCAGTTGTAAATCATCGGCATAATTGAAGACTCTCACCTGTTTGTCTCTTAGAGTCTGAATCAGGGGAAGTATGTATAGGTTAAATAAGTGAGGTGACAGGGAAGAACCCTGTGGCACTCCACAAGTGATGGATTGTTTGGCACCCACTAGGTCTCCAAGACGTAGTGTTTGATTGGGGTTTGTCAAAAAGGACCTCAGCCAGCAGGCCGCTAGGTCCCGGATGCCAGCCTGTTCGACACGGTCGACCAAGATGTTATGGTCGACCGTGTCAAAAGCGGCAGATAGATCCAGGAGCACCAGGGCCTATGGGGAGCGTCTGTCAGCGCAGTCTCGCAACTTATCCAGGACTGTGGTGACTACTGCTTCTGTGGAGTGTGCCGGCCTCTGCTCGCTCCGCCCTGGCCAAAAAATGCAGCCCCCAGTCCCCTTCTGCCCCAGGCAACGCTGGGGCGGGCTGCTAGT
>NW_028254940.1:0-91924 GCF_964263255.1 Lissotriton vulgaris
GTGTGCCAACAGGAATGCTGTGATTGGATGGCTGCAACCAATGCAGAGAGTTGCGGCTGCCATTTCACTTCATTGGTAAAGGCCCCAGGGCTTAAATGAAATGGCAGAAAGTGGCATAAGGGTTCTGTTTGGATTGCCCTGACTCCATGAGAGCAATATAGGGGTCCTTGAGGAACCCTGACAGGTACAATATGTCGAAAAACAGTTTCTTCCCATTTGCAATATTTGCAAATTCAGCACAGCCCCTGTGTAATGTTGCAATGAAAATTTGCGATAAAATACAAAAATACATTCACAGACTCATGCATTCACTTATAGACTAGCTCAGATACTGAAGCAGGCACTCACAGATCCAGTCAGAGACTCATACACCCACTCACAGTCCCACTCAAACACTTATGTACCCACTCATAGACCCAGTTTGAGACTTACACACCCACTCACAGACCCACTCAGAGATTCATGCACCTACTTATAGACCCATTCAGAGATTCACCCACCCACTCAGAGGCACACACACCCACTCACAGACCCACTCACAGACTTAGGCACCCACTGAGACACTCACGCATCCACTCACAGACCCACTCAGAGACTCATGCACCCACTCAAAAACCCACTGTGTGTCATTTGAGTTGTCATCAGTGATGTCACTAACCATGTCATGTAATAGCTGAGAACATGAGCAGTGCAGTGTGGGGGTGTGGGTATAGTTAGCTCAGGTAACTATAACTGGTGAGTTTCAATAGTTTTGTACTAGTGAAATTGGAGCCTAACTTTAAAATCCCTGAACCTTTGTTTTTCCAGTCAATATTTGTAAGTTTAACAACAGAAAATTCAGTAAAAGATGTATTGAACAAAAGACCAAAAGGGGAGCTGTATTGAAAACTACATTGTACCCAAAATCTTGGAACCTATTAACCCCTTCCCCGCGGGGTTTTTTACCTCCTGTGCGGGGGCGGGGCGCCGCACGCAGCACCGCCGTTCTGGTGACGAGCTCAGGTCGTCATGAGGCACAGCGGAGCTGCACTCATGACGAGCGGAACTCGTCACAACCACACCCGTTTTTCGAACGTTCAGCACAGCGGGGAAATTATCCCCGCGTGTAAACGTTCTAATGGCTGTGACGAGCTCAGCTTGTCATGAGTGCAGCTCAACCGTGCCTCATGACGAGCTGAGCTCGTCATTAGCACGCAACGGGTTAAAGAAGGAACATCTGCATGAATCAGTCCATTTAGAAAAATCTGTTCTTAGCATACTTTTTTGGAACATCGCAGGTTTGCGTTCCAAACTTACTAATGATATTTGGACACATTTTATACAAAAATTCAATGTTCTCTGCATACAGGAGACATGGGCCACCAGTGCAATACATATAGAGGGCTATAAAACCTATTTTTCCCAAGCACTTCTCTCATCATCAGGGAGAGCTAGGGAAGGACTGTCGATTTTTATTTCTAATCTTGTCAAATTTGAGAAAATCATCCAAATTAAAACAGAGGTTCATTTAGTACTATTGATTTTATTTTCATTTCAAGTGGCTTTTCTTCCCAAATTCGCAATTTCTCAACGCATGACATCGCAATAAGTGATCACTATCCTAATAGCGTTACCTTATCGCTTCCACACCAAGAAGACCGAGGCAACTCTTTGAGGACTCTTGGGCAGGTGGCTTTATCCCTCGACAGATAAAACGGTTTTAAGTTGAAGTGGGCCAAAGCAGATCCAGCAGAGATTACCAAGAAAGTAGTGAAAGCTTCATTAGCAGCAATTGAAAAATGCCTTGATCTCTCTACTGGTCACGAGGAGGTCCTGACTAACTTTGTGACCATAACGAAAACATTAAAAGAAGCCTTCTGTGTTCATTTAAAAAACAGGGCCTCCAAATCTAAAGGCTGGTTCAATAACACATGTACTAAAACCTATTCCAAACTGAAAATAGCCCTCCACTCAAAAAAAAGGGACAAAAAGGAAATAGCCAACCTTAGAAGAGAGTACAAAAAGGCAATGGAATTAAGAAAAAACAACCTAAAAAATGAAATGTGGGCCCAACTCCATAAAAGTTGTGTCATGAAAGACAACATCGCCTTTTGGGCAATAGTTAAATCCCCCCTTTTAACAGATAATAATGAAAAACCTAAAATTGATGTGGCTATTGACGAGCATACATGGGTCGGTCATTTTGCACAGATATTTGGTCTGCCACCTGACAACGATCAGGTGACAGACGAGAGGGATGGAACAAATGCGGCAACCAAAACAACGTCTATTCCTATCGATCTTGACATAACACTTATCGAAGTAGAGCTAGCTCTTCTCGCCAGCAAGAGTGGGAAGGCTCCAGGCCCGACGGGGTCCCAGTTGATTTTTACAAGTATAACCTGGAACTGTGGACCCCTATTTTAACCCGATTCTTGGAAGCGTCATGTGCGGTGGGGTTGGTGGACTCATGGTCCGAAAATATTTTGGTCCCAATCTTTAAGAAGGGGGACCGACAATCCCCCTCCTGTTACCGCCCAATATCGCTTCTGGACTCTCTGGGTAAGGTGGCTGGACGAATCATTCTCGAGCGCCTTCAGCTCTGGGCTGACGTGAATAAGATCCTATCGGACCTTCAATTTGGGTTCCGCAAGGGTCTTGGTACCACGGAACAAGTTCTCAACTTGACTCTTTTGATAGGCAAATACATATTTGCTAAGTGCGGGGCCCTCCATATGGCATATGTCCACCTATCCGCAGCTTTGGACTGCGTTAGCCATAGCAAATTATGGTCCATTTTATTGGACTAGGGGGTAGAATTGCCTCTAGTAAAATTTCTACATGAATTATATCAGGAGCAAAGGCACGAGTGAGGTATGGTCTTGGGGGCAACTAACGGCGCCATTCGACGTGGAGAGGGGAGTAAGGCAGGGCTGCGTCCTGGCGCCCTTTCTGTTCACACTTTATACCAACGGCCTCGAACAGGATATGGCGAAGGGGTGCAAGGACATATCATCAATCAATACACACCCTATTTCTGCCCTACTCTACGCCGATGACGCCATGATCTTAGCTCGCACACCCCTGGAATTGCAGGGGGCTCTCCTAAGATACCACACTTTCATGGGCAATCTAGATTTAGAAATCAATATTAAAAAAACCTACGTTATGACATCGGGCTCCAAAATACAGAGACCAAAGGCAATTTTTATACACAACACAAAACTTGAAAGTACAAAGACATACCTATATTTAGGAATTGTAATAGATAACAAGCACACTTGGAAACAAGCAATTGAAATCAGAAAACTGCTGTTTATGAGGGCAACAGCCGCATTAGTTAGTTTTTCGCAAAGATTAGGGAATCAACGCCCTACTGAACTTTTTCAAATCTAACATTCGAACTGTGTAAGTACAGCAACTTACGGTGCTGGTGTGTGGGGTTACGGAAAGGTGGATTGCATCCAAAATGTGGAAAATTGGTTTTTAAGGTACCTCCTTGCCTTACCGCAGGGCACTGCAACTTATTTGTGCCACATAGAACTGGGCCTGTCATATTTGACAGACACAATTAAAATTCAACCACTTTTTTTATGGCACCACATATGGACATCCACCAAAACAACTTTGTGCCAAGATCTCATTCAGGATTGTCTTTTTTTAGACAATGCTTACAAGATAGGGTGGATTGCATATTTTAAAAACTTCCTATTCGACCTAGGAAAGGCAGAATATTTCCATACACCCACAGCAATTGCCGAACTATCAAGAAAATCATTCAAAACAATCTGCATGACCCATCTTGAGCGCTGCGGCTGAGTAATGAAGTTACTAAAATAACTGTACAACATGCTAACAGTCCAAACTACTTTGACCATCCAACCATACCTAGTTTTTAACTTAACCAACTATGAGAGGTTATTACTAACAAGGTTTTGGATGAACATTTTCCATCCTTTTGTCACCTTCGCACGAACTAATGATTGGGCACAGTGTCTACCAGTTTGTCCCTGCGACAAAATCTCCAGACAAACTACAATGCACACTGTTTTGTTCTGTAAGTTCTACATTATCCGAAGAAAGCGTTGGTTAATACCCATTTTAAAAATCATGAGCCTTCGAAGATCCCGACCAGCATTTCTTCGCTTACAATTTTTAGAGGAAGAACATACTGCGAAAGAAGTCGCCAGATTTATGAAGTTTGTACTTAGACATCGGACAAACCTAGAGTAAATTATGAAATTTATAATCCGAGAATGTCTACCTATGGGTCCATTTTTCCATTTTTCAGACCTTGACTTTTGAAATGATAATTGATTACTCGTATTTTATAAGATGTTAAAATTGTATCAATTTTATCTCGCGTATAGAAACATTTTAAGTATTTCATGGTATAATTAATGTTGTGTAAATGTACTTTTATGGTCTTTCAAACACGTGAAAACCGAATAAAGGATTTTTGATTGATTGATTGAACATCTGCAGGATCCCTTGTATATCAATTTTAATATTCCCCGCGCTTAAGCTTGGCAGTGCATCCAAATGACATGGTTGCTGTATTAAAGGGAATGGAAGGACCATAATCCCATTAATATGCCTTGTGCTACAACCAATTTGTTGGGGGGGAGGGCACAGGGCAAGCAGGGGCTACAGGGCTGCAGCCTTGGTGGTTGGGGTTGTTTGCCTCTGGTGTCCTAAGGTCTGTCTTAATATGGTTCAGCAAACAGTATCAAGTACACCCTTTCCACACTTGATGCTTAAGTTACGTAATATGAGCAGTCAAAAACTTCTTAGGGGGTAAGGTCGGGGAAGACTCAGAACTCAACAATCAAACCGAAACATAATAATTAATTGTCCAGCCTTTGCTATTCTTTTAGTAAAAGATGTGTACTTTAATCACCCCAAAACGAAATACTACACACAAGAAATTAATCATCACAAGGTCCCATTCCATAGGTGCTACAAGAGTTATCTACATGGAAGCCATTATGCTATATTAAAGGTTCCCAATGTCGCCAATGAGCCGATTCTCTTGCTCTATGACATGTAATCCAGTCTATAGCTTCTTTACTGGACAGTTCTCTTTAAGCGAGGCTATTGCTAATGCAAGGATCCCACATAAATCTGTAGTAAAGTTAACAGTCAATAGTGAGCACAGGCAACAGTTTTACCTCAGATGTCTGGTGCTTAATAAATGTAAGTGCCAGCATGCAGGACACAGCCGCATAGATGAGCTGACATGCTTGCAGGTACAGCAACTCCAGCCAGGTGGCCTACCTCCTTTTCTTAGTGCAGGGTGTGCAGGGTTTGCTGCATGGGCAATGGCTCCAAGGAAGGCAGTTCTGACCACGAACCTCCCACAATTCCCTGAGGTTGGCTTCCGTCCTCCGATCCATGGGGTGGGACACTGCACTTGGTGTACAGAAAGTAGTGTGAGAACTGAAATCTGTTGTTTTTTCTGGCTTTGTAGCTGGAAACAGCACAGGGGTGTTCGGTAGCAGGTTCAGAAAATAAGAAGAGAGATAAGCACAGTTAAAGAATTAACAAAATCTGCAGGTGGACCAGGTGGAAATCACCCTAGCCTTAGATGACAATAAAAATCGGTATAAGATAGAGCCAAAAAGTTCCACAGAGTGCAATATGTCCAGGTATAAGGGCTTTACAGTACACCCCCACTAGAGATTGCAACTAGCCCTCCTCCCCTACATAGGGGGCATGGGAGATGCATAATTATGACACCTACAGAGCATGCACAACCCAGATCAAATGTAGAGTCAGGAGTTGTCCATGTTTTAGTACTAAAAAAACAATCCAAATTCATAGCTTTTATTACATTATGCACTTAATGAGTGGTGTGGGTGCACATTTATTTAGTGGGGCAACATATGCAAGGAGCGGTTTAGCTATAGAATTTGTATGAATTTAGGACAACGCCCCATGAAGTATATTCAGCCAAAGCGCAGCTGGTGAGATCAGCCACTTAGTCCCCAGCTATCTATAACAGCCTTTCCCTAGAATACCTTAGGAAGGTGGATACAGGGAGACCACTTGATGGGGATAAATCACAGGTTAAACCAGCAGCACGGCATAAAATAAAAGATATAAAACTGAAAGCATTTCCTTTAGAAATTAACAAAATGAGGGGGTTTGTTATGAGAGGTATTGTTAGTGCTATAATAAGCTAAAATGAGGACACATTTTCTATGAGTTCTCAAATATTTTTCTCACCCATGTCAGTAAAACAGTTTGACATGTAGACTGAAATATGTCCTTTCAACATCATCATGGTCTGTCAGCTAACAAATGGAGCACTAACATTTTGTATTTATGACAAATATTCAGCACAGCCGAAGTATTTCCTGCAGATATGAGCACAATGAGAAAGTCCTTTTTGACATAGAAACTATGTTTAGTGATCTAGAAAACTAAAATGAGGACACATTTTCTATGAATTCTCAAATATCTTCCTGATCCATTTCAGTAAAACATTCTCACATGCAGAGTGACCACGTAATTTCAACACCAGCATCATCCTGTCAGTTAACTCTGTTGTGATCAACTACAACTTTATCACAGGGTTCTAATAAGCAAGTAGAACATTACAATTCTGAATTCAAGATGAAAGTAAGCAATTTCACCCCACGACTATATCAATAAGGAAATGGTGCCCAGGGTGTTAAAGATATATATTACCCCATCCTATGAATAAACCTAACCCGGAGATGTAGGAAGAATGGGCGACAAACTCAGCCAGGAGCTTTAAAACCATGCTAGAAATCCTGGTTTAATACGCATGGCTAGATAGGGATACCATCATGAATAAAATTCAAATCATCAAAGATGAATTAACCAAAAGAAGTGAACAAGAGACCATTACCAAATTCTTTGATGATATGAAACAACAGACATCCTATGTCTGGGGAATTTAAAAACTAAGATATAGAAGAGAAGGGTAGTGGTTACCCCACTCCCTGGATGTTGTGATAGGTCCTTTGTGCCAGATCTTTACAAAAATATATTTTGGGTTGCCACAAGAGTCCCATGGGAGGGCTGAGGCCTGTTTGTTACCAGAAATGAAACATTTTTAAAAAGGTTTCTGTGATGGGTTTGCAGTGTATTGATATTTGGCCATGCACCAAACTCTACATTGCTGTGCCCTGCAGAAGGGGGTTGGCTGCCTTGATGTGTTGGGCATGGCAAAGGAAGCCTGTGCTCTCGCAGGCAGGGAACATCAATGTCCCAAAGGAAAAACACCACCAATTAAATTCCCCAGTTATCGTTATTACAAGTAACTGTAAATTGTGCCCTAATGTAACTATAACTCGTGCCCTAAAGTAACTATAACTCATGCCCTCGCCATGCACTGCTATTTACCTCACAAATTACATCACTCATGACATCTATGACATCATTGATAATATCACTGCAACGTCTGACATTATTGATACCAAGACTGTGCATTGTGGGGGCATAGTTCCTTTTGGGCACAAGTTATAGTTACTTGAGCTAACTGTAACTAGTGAATTTCAGCAGTTTGTTTGTTTGAAACAAAATGTTTTCACAGACATTTTCACCTAACTATATATAACGCCCCTCTAACCTTTATTTTCTTCAGAGAATTTCTACTTTGTTTTAAATATAAAGTAAGATATTATTACAATTTCCAACTATGTCAGTTTAACATTTGTTTTTTTCAGTAAAAAAACCCAAAATATCTATCTATCTATCTATCTATCTATCTATCTATCTGTCTGTCTGTCTGTCTGTCTGTCTGTCTGTCTGTCTGTCTGTCTGTCTGTCTGTCTGTCTGTCTGTCTGTCTGTCTGTCTACCTATCTATCTATCTATCTATCTATCTATCTATCTATCTATCTATCTATCTATCTATCTATCTATCTATCTATCTATCTATCTATCTATCTATCTATCTATCTATCTATCTATCTATCTATCTATCTATCTATCTATCTATCTATCTATCTATCTATCTATCTATCCATCTATCTATCTATCTATATATGGACTAAATCTCCTGCGTTTCCTCGTTCACACCGGAAATATATATATATATATATATATATATATATATATATATATATATATATATATATATATATATATATATATATATTCACAGAAAAAACCATAGGTTATAGTGGATATATAGTTAGGAATTTGCATTTACAAAACCTTGAAAATTCAATGAAAAAACCATAGGTTATAGGCCATATATAGTTAGGAATTAGCATTTACAAAACCTTATTTTACTCGCATAAAACCATTGAAATTCCATATATAGTTAGCTAACTATAAGCGCTAACTATATATCGCGCACCCGCAATCCACTGCTGATGATGTCACATATTACATCATTCATGACATGGTCAGTGACATCACTGATGACATCACTGATCACAACATCCAGTGATTGTATGTGTCTGTAAAGTTTAAATATGTTTCACATATTGAAGAATGAGTGGATGTATAAGTGTCTGGATGAAGAATTTAGTAGGTGCATGACTGACTGTATGAGTGAGTGATTAAATGTGTCTCACTGAGTACATGGGTTAGTGACTAAACTGTCTTAATTCGTGCATCAGTATGTTTGTTGTTGTGTAAGCTGCTGCATGTGTTGATCAGTAGCTATAAGAGTGGCCATATGGGTTATTGATTGGTTGCCCAAATATTTGAATGGGAGGCTGAGTGTGTGTGTGGGTGGCTGGGAGGTGCGTGACTCTGTGCATAGATGTGTAAGCAGTTGATTCACTAGGAGTATGAGTTCAAGAGTGCATGTGGAAACAGCTATATGGGCGGTTGACTGTGCATGGGTGTGTTGGTGAGTGAATGGATTTCTCATTGCTACATGTGCAAGTAAGTACGTATGTAAAACACAATACATGTGAGAGTTGAGATATATAAATAACTGAACATAAGAGCCAGTGAATGTGTGAGTGGCTGTATCGATCACTGTGAGCTTGTATCAGGGATTATATAAGAGAGTAAATATGTGTTATTATATGTTTGAATAAGTAAGATGTGTATAACTGCATAGTTGAGGAAATGGAGGTGTGATTGATTCTTTGCATGACTGACTAGGTGTGTGAGTAACTCCATGGATGAGTTACAGTCTGTGAGTGTCTGTTTATACTGAGTGTATGTAAGGTTATATTAGAGTCTGAAGAGGTTCATTGTATTATCACATGAGTGATGTGATCAGTGATGACAAATGAGATGTCATCAGTGATGTCATTTGAGTTGTCATCAGTGATGTCATCAGTGATGTCATTTGAGATGTCATCATTGATATCATTTGAGTTGTCATCAGTGATGTCATTTGAGATGTCATCAGTGATGTCATCAGTGATGTCACTGACCATGTCATGAATGATGTAATATGTGACATCATCAGCAGTGGATTGCGGGTGCGCGATATATAGTTAGCGCTTATAGTTAGCTAACTATATATGGAATTTCAATGGTTTTATGCGAGTAAAATAAGGTTTTGTAAATGCTAATTCCTAACTATATATGGCCTATAACCTATGGTTTTTTCATTGAATTTTCAAGGTTTTGTAAATGCAAATTCCTAACTATATATCCACTATAACCTATGGTTTTTTCTGTGAATTTCATTGGTTTTTTAATAGCAAATATGAAAAGCTTTAAAATGTCAAGTACGTGATAGATAAAAACATTTTCGTATTTATGCACGCTGATGTGCTTTGAACGCTGCCCCCCCCCCTCCCCTCTTTTGCCTTAGTAGTACTCTCTCTTTGCAGATACTGAAGGGTAGTTAACGCAGGCCTTTACCCCCGTTGTAATCCGTCGTGCCTCCTTGTCTCTCCATTTGATTGATTGTTGTCCAAGCATTTACTGTTTTAGAATTGGTTCTCTTTGGATCATTCTCTATTTACAAACAAGCACAAAGTCGCAATACTCTGTTTAGTCTTTGCAGATAGTGAAAAATCGTGTAAAAAAATAAAAGTAATCGAGCAAAATCAGTAGGCCACTAATTGGATCTCTTTTTGACCTCGCTAAAATAGAAATATTAGGAACAACCCTTCTTGAGAAATACGAAAATAGTGAGATGAACTGAGCTCCACACCATGAGGGCTGCAAGACAGCTCGGCTCCATCACCCATCCCGCACAAAATAACGACAAACCCTATGCAAATATTAAAAATATAGACAACACACCAGCAAAGAAACAGGGTAAAACATTTTATTAAAAAACTATTTACATAACGTTGGTTTATAAGATGATGTCAGTAGTGGACCGATGTGTGAATAGATCGAAAACAGCACAAGGCTCCAAGATCCGGATAGCAAGCTCCTGGATGTTGGGTGCCATAGTTTAGAGTTCTGAATTTCAGCCTTTTTCAATGCCTGTGCTTTGTTGAATCAAAATGGCGGCTTGACACAAAGCTGACTCAAGCGTTGTTACTGATGCTATGCAGACCAAAACTGGTTTTCAGTTTGTACATTTTTCTAGATTTTTCAATCCAAGTTTGGTTGACTTTGTAGAACGATGGCTTCAGATTTTCAACATACGGTGTGGTGGCGCTGACTGGGAGGGGGCGCTTCGCTCCTGCCCCCTCCCCAAGTAAGATTTTCATACGTGAAAGTACGTTAATGGTTTTTGTCCCTGAGATGCTTCGATGTCACTACCATTCTCAAATAGCATAAGTTCTGGATGTTGGGTGCCATAGTTAAGAGTTCTGAGCAGTGCTTGTAACACTGTCTGAAGCTTATTTCCACCTACTGCAGCTTCACTATTCTCAAAGTAAGTGAGTGTCGTTTGTGGACCTGACTGCATTAGAAAACAATGTGATATGTTACCTTCCTAAACAGCTTGACGGAGGCCCCTGAGGGGCGGTGTGATGGCCATGGACTCGGAGAAGACGCTTGGCTCCGACACCCTCCCCAAATCTTATAGCACTGGTGTAGCCTGAGATCGCCCCCGACATAGGCGGCCGGCTCCCGGGGTCCGGCGGAACTTTTTGCCTTTTGATGACTCTTCAATTCTGGACCTTGTCCCACAATCCGTTTGACCTGAAGACAAGCTGTAGTGGGGCGCCCCTTTATCGTTTTAGTTGCCATTCCGCCCGCTTTTGCTACACTGTGCCTCTTCCGCCATTCAGCTGTTTTCCGCCCGCTCTTGCGACTACAGCGTCTCGCTCACCATGTAGTTGAGATGCGCCCGCTCTTGCGGTGCAGCGATAGGCGGCTGCCACAGGACTCTCAAAATGGCGGCCGGCTCTTCGGTTTTGGGCCTGGTCCACTAAAATGGCCCTGGGACACCTTGGAACTCGGACGCTTGTCTGCTAGGGCTTGGGTCCCATTCTCGAAAAGCGTCCCCTCAGCCGTGAAGATTCTACAAAAGTCTTGGGGGCCTCCGACTCCCGCAGGCTTCTGGTGGGGAGCGGCTGCCATGATTGCTCGTGGAATGGCCACGACGGAGCTACGAGATGGTAGTGGTCTCATGCTGACGCCAGCTTTAGTCTGAAACATCCAGAAACACTGTAGACTACCAATTCGATCAGTTCCGGTAGCGCCCCAACATGACCCGGAAGAGAAGAACTTGCCCTCCCCTCTTTGACTGATGGTTCTTGTTGCCTGTCCCCTCTGTTGTCATTTAACAGAACTTTTTGGACTGCTGAAAGGGGTTGTGTTCTGAACGCTGGTTGGTGGAGACATTTAGACTATATTCTTGACCTACGTTGTCGCGTAATGCGTTTTATGACACGCCGCGTTAGCGCACCCGGAAGTGATCCGAGGCGCGGCGCGCAGCGCGTAACGTAAGCATAACAGGTCATGTGACTTGTTAATGAAAGTTTTCATTGGTTCATTTTACTTTTGTTAATTTAATGATGAAAAGCTTGGTCATATGACCTAAAAATTACGCTTTTTATTATTTTCGAACAATATTTTTTTTTCAAACATATGTTATAATATTCCAGGCTAATGTACTTTCCCGGAAAATTTACAACTGTCTTGCAAGTAAAATATATTCCTTTTTCGAGAAAAAGGGCGTTTCTTCCTTCCATGACGGAGCCGTTGAGTAAAAGAGATTCGGCCTGCTGTCTTAGTCGCCGATACGCCTGATTATCAGATTCTTATCGATCACTTTATGTTGCAGACATGAAAAACACAACTGCCCTTGACCATTTATCTTTACTGCGTTCCTACATATTATACCTTTTATCCGTCATGTAATTGGACTGCTTTATTTCACTTGCCTTTTACTGATTCGAAAACAGTCACTAAAAGTAAAAACTTTACAAATGAAAATACTACTACCGTGTTTTGTTTTAAAAACCTTTATTGTGAAAATGTCAGTATACAAATACGGGCCTATAACCACGTGGGCCGGCCACGGAGCAAACTGAAATCGTATATGATGAGGAGACATTTACACTGTAGAAGAACGTAACGAGCGGGCCATTAGGTGACAAGAACAAAGGTGTCTAACAGTTGCGGAATCGGTGGACGTACATTTTGTAATTAAAATACGACAGGGCCACTTACAATAACATTTTCTAGATATACATTTGCGGGCAAAGAGTTACGAGTCCCATTTATACCGGCGCCATTTTGGGCGAGGCCGGGCAGGTCCAAGATATAGTCAAAATGTCTCCACCAACCATCGGCCAGACCAGAACCCCTTTCGGCCCTTTATGCTACAAGATGGTGTCTTCCATTCAGAAAATATTGGTGGCAGCATTTTGAAAGGAAACAGAAACAGCCGTTCTCCTAGTGAGTTTCACATTGTTACATTTAGGAAGAATGTTGAAGAGTAGTATGTGGAATATCTGAAGCCATTTTTCTACAAACTCTCAATCAGACTTGGATGGAAAAAAAAAACCTGAAGAATGTACAAACTGAAAACCAATTTTTGTCTGTATAGCACCAACAGTAACGCTTGAGTCAGCTTTGTGTCAAGCCGCCATTTTCATTCAATCAATAGCGTCCCCCTGCACACATTCAGGGACCTGGTCGTGTCTTCAGATGAAACGCATTCTAGGAAAAGAAGCAGAAAGGAAAAGGAAAAAAGTTCCGCCGGACCTAGTGAAGCTGCAGCAGGTGCAAATAAGCTTCAGACAGTCTTACAAGCACTGCTCAGAACTCTCAACTGAGGCACTCAACATCCAGGACTTGCCATTCGGATCTTGGCGCCTTGTATTTTTGTTTTGTTTTTGATGGAGGGGAAACAACAAAAAACAGACATTGAAAAAGGCTCAACAGTGCAGGGCGCCTTGTGCTGGTTCCGACCTATTCACACATCGGTCCGCTACTGACATCACCTCATAAACCAACGGGGCACCCCACGCCGACTTTCGGCGCAGCATTGTAGGATGGCCACACCAGTGCGGCAATTTGCTGGACACCACCTCGGTGCCATCCAGATCTCGGCGCGTTCATTCAATAAATAGCGTCCCCCTGCACACATTCAGGGACCTGGTCGTGTCTTCAGATGAAACGCATTGTAGGAAAAGAAGCAGAAAGGAAAAGGCAAAAAGTTCCGCCGGACCTAGTGAAGCTGCAGCAGGTGCAAATAAGCTTCAGACAGTCCTACAAGCACTGCTCAGAAATCTCAACTGAGGCACTCAACATCCAGGACTTGCCATTCGGATCTTGGCGCCTTGTGCTGGTTCCGACCTATTCACACATCAGTCCACTACTGACATCACCTCATAAGCCAACGGGGCACCCCACGCCGACTTTCGGCGCAGCATTGTAGGATGGCCACCCCAGTGCAGCCACTTGCTGGACACCACCTCGGTGCCATCCGGATCTCAGCGCGTTCGAGTCACTGTGCCGGAAGAGTGACCGGAACTCAGCTGAACACGCCGTCTTTCGGCGCAGCATTGTAGGATGGCCACACCAGTACGGCAATTTGCTGGACACCACCTCGGCGCCATCCGGATCTCGGCGCGTTCGAGTCACTGTACCGCAACAGTGACCGCAATTCAGCTAGACACGCCGTCTTTCGGCGCAGCATTGTAGGATGGCCACACCAGTGCGGCAATTTGCTGGACACCACCTCGGTGCCATCCGGATCTCGGCGCGTTGTGCTGCCTTCGGCCTATTCGCACATCGGTCCGCTACTGACGCCGCCTCACGTGCCAACGGATTTTCTACGCTTTTTGTAGCCCTATGTCGCATAACAGGTCATGTGACTTGTTTATAAAACTTTTCATTGGTTCATTTTACTTTTGGTTTCCTAAAGATGGAAGGCTTGGTCATATGACCTAAAAATAACACTTTTCATTGGTTTAGAACATTTTTTTTTCCCAAACGATGAAAGCCCCACCTTGTTTCTGGATCATTCAGACTGAAGCTGGCGTCAGCATGAGAGCACCACCATCTCGTGGCTCCGTCGTGGTCATTCCGCGAGCAATCATGGCAGCCGCTCCCCACCGGAAGCCTGCGGGAGTCGGGGGCCCCCAAGACTTTTGTAGAATCTTCACGGCTGAGGGGACGCTTTTCGAGAATGGAGCCCAAGCCCTAGCAGGCAAGCGTCCGAGTTCCAAAGTGTCCCAGGGCCATTTCAGTGGACCAGGCCCAAAACCGAGGAGCCGTCCGCCATTTTAAGAGCCATGTGGCAGCCGCCTATCGCTGCACTGCAAGAGTGGGAGCAACTCAACAACATGGTGAGCGAGACGCTGTGGCCGCAAGAGCGAGCGCAACTCAGCTAGATGGCCGCCACCTGGGGAGGCCCGTTCACGCCGGCTCCCCCACGCCCCCCCCCCCGGGCCGCCGCACGCCAATTTTCGGAGCAGCATTGTAGGATACCAAAACCAGTGCGGCAGTTTACTGGACATCACCTGGGTGCCTGTCGTACATGTTGTGTCAGCCATGTGACACTGGACACAGACCGCTACTGACGAGGCCTCCCCCCGCACCACCCGGGACGCCCCACGCTGTTTTTCTGTGCTGCATTGTAGGATCCCTAAACCAGTGCGGCACCCAGGCGACATCACCTGGGTGCCGTCCAGAACTCTGCACGTTGTGCTGCCTTGGGACTATTCGCACAACAGACCGCTACTGACGAGGCCTCCCCCCGCCCCACCCGGGACGCCCCACGCCAATTTTCGGAGCAGCATTGTAGGATCCCTAAACCAGTGCGGCACCCAGGCGACATCACCTGGGTGCCGTCCAGAACTCTGCACGTTGTGCTGCCTTGGGACTATTCGCACAAAAGACAGCTTCTAACCATTGTTGCTTTTTGTGTTGAGAAATGTTTAAATGTTTTTAGTTTTTGTTCCGTTTGTTAAAGTTAGTAGTTAATAAAGTTTTATAACCTTACTTTGTTGGAGTGTTATCTATTTTTTTAAAAACGGGTGAATGGGGCCTTGAATCGGGTTATTGTCATGTGTGGGCTTTGGAAGTGTGCTGCTGCAGGATCGGACATTTCAAACTCAAATGCACGTTCTTTTTCTTACCTTTCCGAAGCATGGAGCGCAATAGCAGGCAGAGAAAGGGTGATGCACGTGTTGAACACTACCTGACCTGGCAAGTTGCTGGCAGTGCCCCCCCGCCCGCTCCTGAAAGAGGGCACACACACACCGCCGCCCCGAGTACTTCACAAATCTTTAAAAGACCATGCGCTTGTTCATGAGGCTTAAATGGTTTATCACCTCTTCTAGAACCCCTGCATCGACCATCTGACTTTTCATGGAAAAATTACCATGTAACACAATACCAAGCCCTGTCAGCTGAAACCCCCAAGGAATCGTGGGGCATATTATCAAGGGGGTTTATCTCCGCTTTTTTGGCTTTAAAAACCATGAAAGCGGAGATAAAATTATTTCCCTATTATCAAGCTGTCGCTAACACCAGTTAGTGACAGCTAAAAGGAGATAGCGACCATCTTGGGCCCCGCTTTGCATGTCAGTGATACTTATCACTAATGACATGCAAAGTGGCGTGCCAAGATGTTAGCGACTGGAAACAGTCCCTAACATCGCTACCTTCTATTACCAACTTTTGGAGATATTCGCGCTAAGCGCGAATATCTCCAAAATCTAACACCTGCCCTGAGCAGTTCTTAGCCATGTTATCCAATGGGAGGTGGATAACATGGCTAAGAGCATTAGGTCGATAATACATGAATATCGCTGACTTTTCTGCGATAATAGCAAGGTTTATCTGCGATAAAAATCGCCGATGTGCGGCGATAATTTTTGTCTCTAAACAAGTTAGAGACAAAAATTATCGCTAGTTGTTCGTAATATGCCCCCGGGTTTTTGCTTGCAGAAATCGGGAGGCGGGAGACTAGCACTGAAATCAGTACTCACACGCCTGAATCAGGAGGATTGGCATGTCTGAATTCTCTACAGCTGGGGCCATAAACTACATCCGCAGGGTTAGGTGATAGCCTGGAACCAGCCTGGCATCTAAAATGGCTGCCGTGCACGACAAAATTGTGGCATTCGAAAAAAGGCAAGATGGCGCAGCCGCTGGAAGAGATATATCAACATATATCAGCCTCCTCAGCCACCCTCAGGAAACATAGGGGATTAGGATATGTCTCCCGCACCCCCTTATACCTAGTACTTTAATTAACGAAGCACAAAATGGCGAATTCCCGTTTCGCTACCAGTTTGCGGCCCAGTTCGCGGCCCGTGAAGCGCTTCTACCGTGAAAAATCATTTTTTTTTTATTTTCCCCACGGGACCCTTTAATAACCCCAACAACATTCCTAGGGGGTCAAGAGGGGGATACCTTGCCCCCTTTCATTAAATTCCCCCTTAGTTTTTCACCTTTTCTTCTCTCTCGATCCTACCGAGAGACAAGATGGCGGCCGCTCCGGACTGTCACGCAGCAAAAAAAAAAAAAAAGCTCACGCACAGCCGCTGGAAGAGATGTATCAACATATATCAGCCTCCTCAACCACCCTCAGGAAACATAGGGGATTAGGATACGTCTCCCGCACCCACTTATAACTAGTAATTTAATTTACGAAGCACAAAATGGCGAATTCCCGTTTCGCTACCAGTTCGCGGCCGCGCTTCTACCGTGAAAAATCATTTTTTTTTTATTTTCCCCACGGGACCCTTTAATAACCCCAACAACATTCCTAGGGGGTCAAGAGGGGGATACCTTGCCCCCTTTCATTAAATTCCCCCTTCGTTTTCCACCTCTTCTTCTCTCTCGATCCTACCGAGAGACAAGATGGCGTCCGCTCCGGACTGTTTAGAATGTTGACAGACACCGGAGAGCCAATCAGCTTTCTGCGCGCAAAGTTCCGATAAGCGAAAAGTAAGCGGACCGGATCGCTGCCCAGGGCGCTGTTACAGATATATATCTTGGTTTGAACGTTAATTTCTCAAAAACTACTGGAGCACATATATTGAGACCTAGCAAAGGCACATCGGGCTAACAGTCCCTACAATTTTGCCAAGTTTCGTGCAAATCCATTCAGCCGTTCGAGCTAAAAGTGAGTCCAACCGCCCTATGGAAAACTCAATGCAAAAAACGCGTTTTGGGACCCCCCTTTTTTCTCAGCCCCCCCTTGACGAAACCCCACCAAATTTTCAGGGGCTGCTCAGAAACAAAATGTGCCATTTTCCTGAAAATTTCAGCCGATTCGTCCACAAACGCCAAAGTTATTAGACATAGAATTTTCAAAAGTCCCATAGGGAATAAATTCTAACTATATATACCTACTGGCGATAGCCAGTAGGTAATATATATATATATATATATATATATTACCTACTGGCGGTCGCCAGTAGGTAGTTATAGTTAGGATTTTTTTCAATGTTAAATCTCAAAATTCTATTTGGAATAACTTTGGCGCCGGTTGACGAATCTGCCTGAAAATTTCCTGAAAATGGCCTCGTCGAGCTCCGGTTCTTCCTTGAAAGTTTGGGGGGGATACGTTAAGCGGGGGCCGAGATAAAAGGGGGGTCCCAAAACGCGTTTTCCCCATGTTAATTTCCATAGGGCGGTCGATTTCACTTTTAGCCCGAACGGCTGAATGGATTTCCACCAAACTTGGCAAAATTGAAGGGACTGGTAGCCCGATGTGCCTTTGCTATGTCTCAAGATGTGTGCTGCAGTGGATTTTGAGTAATTTACGTTCAAAAAAATATATATATCTATAGGCGCTCTCCGGTGCGCGCACCGGAGTGCGCTCCCGGCGCGACACGCGACTTGCGCGCAGGAAGCTGATTGGCTCTCGGGTGTCTGTAAACATTCGAAACAGTCCAGAGCGGCCGCCATCTTGTGTCTCGGTAAAATCGAGACATAAGAGGTGGCTAAAACAAAGGGGGAACTGACCATAAGGCGTCAGGGATAGACCCCTTTGACCCCCTAGGTTTGATGTGGGGGCTATAAAAGGGCCCCGCGGGGCATTTAAAATATTTTTTTTTTTTTTCGTTTTGCGCGGGGGAAGCGCTCGGTGCGCGCACCAGGTAGCGCACCGGGGAGCGTAAAATGAGGGCAAAAGATGACAGAGTTTTAAAAAAATGAAGTTTTTATTTAGAAATTGGAGGTAGTTCTTAAAAGAACTTTTTTTTTTCTTCTTTTTGTTGTTTTATTTTTTTTGTGTTTTTTGAACTTTTTGAACTTTTTTTGGCTTTTCAAAACAGTTTTATATTTTTTTGTATTTTTTTAGGGGGAGAAACAAAAAAAGGGAATTGAAACTGGCTCAACTGGAGAAAAAAAACAAAAAACCCAAAAAATTACTTCTTTTTGGGGCACTTGTGATTATCACCTGCAAGGACGATGAGCTTAACGCTTTTTTCGCCATAGGCGATAAGCTTGCCACATGCAGAACAAGTGATTTTAAAATCAGCAAATCTCGGCTGAATGCAAGGCATCACCTCGGATGTTTCTGGTTCTGATGAGGTGGGTTCGTTTCTTTGGGAGGGTGTCCTTGATGACTGGGGGAGGTTACTGGCCAGTTCCCTGAACTCTGCACGAGAGTAGTTGTTTGGGTGCTTTCTGGTCATGTGCCGAATCATGGTATAGTTACCAAAAGAATATTTTTTGTTTGGGTTGCCCCGTGAAAGTTCATCATTGCAGATGAGGCAAGTCACCTTGGGCGCATTCACCTTTTTTTCCCCTCTGGGATTGAAAAAAACTGCCATACAATGTGTGGTTTGGGTTTGTAAGGTGTATTTTCTTCTGGCAGCCATCTTCTTCTCCCCTCCTCCTCTTCCTCTTCCTCCTCCTCCTGTTCTTGACCACCAATATAATTTGGAGCTGGTCCTTTTGGTGGTTGTGGTGGTGGTGGTGGGGCAGATGCACCAGCTGATGCTACTACTGAAGCCATTATTTGGAGCAAAAAAGTAGAGAGAGCAACAAACAGGTCTTCCTCAGTCAAAGGACAAAGTCAGAATAAGCAAAAAAGGTGGGGTCTTTCATCATTTAGAAAAAAAAACTGTCCTGAACCAATGAGAAGTGTTATTTTCAGGTCACAAGACCAGGGGCTTCATCATTATGAAACTAAAACTGTTATGAACCAATGAAAAGTGTTATTTTCTGCTCACATGACCCAACGCGCTTACGCTACGCGCCCGGGGGCGCGCAGCGTAAGCGCGTCGGAAGTTTACGTTTTGCGATCGTATTCGCTCGAGTACTTCCGGGTGCGCGTACGCCGTGCGTATCACGCGGTCGCGGTTACGCGATACGTCACGATCATGTTTTCGTTTGCGATATTGGCGCTCACGGGACGCTCCCCGGAGCGCGCCTGGGGGCGCTTTTCGGAAATACGCTTTTCGGGGCGCACTCCGGGGCGTGCTCTGGGAGCGCTCCCCCCAAAAATTTAAAAAAAAAAATGGGATAATTGTAGGGACAGGTAGCCCTATTCTGAAGTGGTTTGTAAAAAAATTAACTTTATAAAAATATGTATTGTGCTACATTGGGCTTAATATATGTTAGAGCCAAAATGTAGCCCAAATGTAGCCCAAAGTAGCCCAATGTAGCCCAAAGATGGCCACCAGAGACCAAAAATTGTAAATGTAGCCCAAATTTCAACTAGATGTAGCCCAACTGTAGCCCAATGACAGAATGTACCAGAGTGTTAAAAAGAACAACTAGAGTGCTAACAGTCTTATTTATAAAGTGAAACTTATAGTTAGGAATTAGCATTAACAAAACCTATGAAATTCACTGAAAAAACCATAGGTTTCACACCGGTTATAGTTAGGAATTAGCATTTAAAAAACCTATGAAATTCACTGAAAAAACCATAGGTTTCACACCGGTTATAGTTAGGAATTAGCATTTAAAAAACCTATTAAATTCACTGAAAAAACCATAGGTTTCACACCAGTTATAGTTAGCTGGAAATTTTACTGATATAAAACCATTGAAATTCCCACGTTATAGTTAGTCGGACTCACTATAACTTGCGCGTGCAATGCACTGCTGATGACATCACATATTACATCACTCATGACATGGTGAGTGACATCACTCATGACATCACTGATGACACCATCCTTGTGACACAGTGACAGACCTCCTCTCAGTGTAAAGTAACCCTTGAGACACATATTCAAAAATAGAAACAGAAATTTTTAAAAAATGGACATACCTATATCAGTTACAACAAGCAATTCTGTACTTCCACTATCTATATACACATCCACTCATTCACCAACAGTTCTATATAGTCACTCATACATATACTCACTCATCATATGAAGAGATACACCTATACATCCTGTTACACACCGACATTCATCCAAAAGTTACTCACACACATATTCACACGTGCAAATAAACTATTGAACAACCATTTATTTGAATATAGAGTTATACACACACTTCCACCTTACTTCTATTGAAAATTACACATATTTATTCTCTTAAACAATCACTTATAGAAACACATACTTATTTAAACAGGAACTCTTACAATCTCTTACTCTCACATATACTCACTTATATACATCAATATTCATATATACTAGATTAAAACATATGTAGTTACTGATAAAGACACTAGTGAGACAGTCATTCACTCACTAACGAACACATATAGACACTCATCCACCCATACAGTCCTGTACATATGCTGTCTTCAAAACACATACAAACAAAGAGTCAGTCACTCATGCATCTATGTGCTAAGTAATACCCCCACCAAACCATATAGACACTCAAACTGATACTAATAAAAATATCAAATAACCCATATACATACGCATGTAGCTACTTATCAACACATGTAGCCACTTATACACAAAGTGAAACACTAATATATGTATTTAAATATTTAAACATAACTCACTAATATTTATTTTTCAGAAAGACACATATTCACTGGATGGTGTCATCAGTGATGTCATGAGTGATGTCACTCACCATGTCATGAGTGATGTAATATGTGATGTCATCAGCAGTGCATTGCACGCGCAAGTTATAGTGAGTCCGACTAACTATAACGTGGGAATTTCAATGGTTTTATATCAGTAAAATTTCCAGCTAACTATAACTGGTGTGAAACCTATGGTTTTTTCAGTGAATATATATATATATATATATATATATATATATATATATATATATATAATATATATATATATATATATATATATTCCACCAAAGCTGACCTCATTAAAAAATCAGCGGGACACATGCTCCGGGCACAAACAAAGGATTTATTTGGTTCATCACAAACGCACTCCTGTAGTCCGTGAAACGCTATGGCAGACGCGTTTCTGGCCGAACTGGCCGTCATCAGTGCCGGTACCACAGGCTATGATATTTCGTGGGCTGGCTCCTCCTCCCACAGGCAGGTGTGTTAATTGCGCTGCGCCTCCCAGGAGCACTGCATGATGGAAGTTGCAGTCCACGAGGTCTCGCTTACAAATGTATGGGACACAGACCCAAATTAATGTCCCCAATTTCTTGGCGCTTTACTGCATTCCACCTCAGAGGTCCTGGGTATGATGTTACGGCCAATACCTTCTTTTGTGCCCTTATCAGGCAGCGTGATGCTGCCTCCTCTCTCCCCTCACGTATCTATCTATCTATCTATCTATCTATCTATCTATCTATCTATCTATCTATCTATCTATCTATCTATCTATCTATCTATCTATCTATCTATCTATCTATGGACGAAATCTCCTGCGTTTCCTCGTTCACACCGGAAATATATATATATATATATATATATATATATATATATATATATATATTACCTACTGGCGGTCGCCAGTAGGTATATATAGTTAGGATTTTTTCCCTATGGGATTTCTGAAAATTCTATGCCTAATAACGTTTGCGTTTGTGGACGGAATTGGCTGAAATTTTCAGGAAAATGGCACATTTTGTTTCTGAGCAGCCTTTGAAAATTTGGGGGGGGGTTGTGGAGGGGGGGCCGAGAAAAAAGGGGGGTCCCAAAACGCCTTTTTCCCATGTTAATTTCCATAGGGCGGTTGGACTCACTTTTAGCCCGAACGGCTGAATGGATTTTCACGAAACTTGGCAAAATTGTAGGGACTGTTAGCCCGATGTGCCTTTGCTAGGTCTCAATATATGTGCTTCAGTGGATTTTGAGAAATTAACGTTTAAATCAAGATATATATCTGTAACAGCGCTCCGGGCAGCGATCCGGTTAGCGAACCTTTCGCGTATCGGAACTTTGCGATGCGAAGCTGATTGGCCCTCCGGTGTCTGTCAACATTCTAAACAGTCCGGAGCGGCCGCCATCTTGTCTCTCGGTAGGATCGAGAGACAAGAGGAGGCCAAAACAAAGGGGGAAATTACCATAAGGGGGCATAGTAGATCCTCGTTGACCCCCTAGGTTTTATGTGGAGGTTTTAAAAGGGCCTAGGAGGGTCCAAAAAAAAAAAATTAAAAATTTTTTTTTTGCGTGGTAAGCGCCAAGTTCGCGAACCGGAAAGCGTTCTGGGCAGCGAACTTTATGGATAAAAGAATGAAAGACTTTTCTAATACTGTATGTTAATTATTTGTTGGTTTTGTTGATTTTTTTTTAATATTATTATTTTTTCAGCAATTTTTTATTGTTGTGATTGTGTTTCAAAATTTAATAACATTTCTTACATTTAACTACTTTATGAATTACATATAAAAATGATTAAAGACTCAAACAATTTTTTAATATTACATATAATTTTATTTTTCGGATTGTTTTTCGAAATTTAATAGAACGTCTAGCATTTCACTGTCTGATATGTGTTCTTGTTCAGTGAACATAAGTTCAAACATTTGACCGTCATCATAATGAAGTAAATGATCCACTGATTCCACACATTGAACTAATTCATGGTCCCGTGATTGATCCATGAAATCAGAGTCTTCATTGTCCTCAATTTCTTTTTGTGTGTTGGTCTCCAGAACAATTTCGAAGGAAACATTCTGCTCACCTTCCATTTTTTTGCTGTAATTTGCATAAAAAATAAATATATAAGTAGAGATAGGGCACTGTTGGGTTTAAGTTCAGACAGGCACTTGTGAGTTTATACCAGAGAAGTAATCTATGGGCACTGTATGGTTTCAGGCGTGAATTAGTACTATTAAAAAGTGCCTGTGAAGAAGCCTAAGTAAATTTATAATTATACCACAGAAACCTAAATCAGTCCATAATTATAATAAAGAAGCTTTTCTCAATGTCTAACTCTTACAGAGGGATAGTATATAACTATCTGAAAAAGTTTACCATATTTACTTATAGTGCACAATATACTTCAGTTTTAAAAATAACAACTTACCTTTAGAAACAAGTTGATGTTATTATTGATATTCTAAATGATATATACAACAACAAGTAGTAGTCAAAATGGCTGTGTTTCCTTCTCTCCCTTTATATATATACAGGTATATAACCAATCAAATGTCAGGTAATAAAAGTAGAAAATGAAAGTAACATTTTCATTGGTTGTCAATTCCAACACTTCAGATGTGTTTTGTGAAGTAATTTACCTCACGGTACTTGGAGAGGTCTACAGGCTAAATGGCTAAATGAAATTTCAATGAAATTTGTGAGAATGGAAGGGATTGTTATGTAGTATGAGCTAATGTATATTTGGTGAGAGTGTCTCCAGTCGTTTTTCTGTAAATTACTTTCCCACCTTTTTTTTGGACCGCTTTCCGGGAAGCGGCCCGGTTAGCGAACCTTAAGCGTCACGGGAGTCCACCATTTTGTGTATCGGTCGCATTAAGATACAAGATGGAGGGCAAATAATGTTTAGAATGGGTAGAAGGGGTCATGGTAGACTTATCTTGACCCCCTAGGTTTTCTGAGCGTGGCTGAGGAGGCTTATATGTGCGGAAAAAAAAACTTTTTTTTAAAAAATTCCGCGAGGTTAGCTTTCGGTTAGCGAACCGGGTAGCGCTCCGGGGAGCGAATTTTGTGGAAAATTAGTGAAAAAAGTTAGAGAAAAATAATAATTGTGAGTGATCAGATGTAGGGTAGCTCTGAGAAGAGCTTTTGGGTTTATGGTACATTTAGGTACTTATAAGTAGGTACCAATGCACAGTCTTAAATTCAGAATGAAAATTCTGTTGCCCTCATCTGAGAAGTGAACTCCATCTCCTCTGTAGATATCTTGCATGTAGTAACGCAAGTTATTGTTGTAAAGAGAGCCCATTCCATGGTCTCTCATGTAAGCTGAAACAGATTTGTTTACATGCTTCCTCGCTTTCTCAATTTGTGGACAAAATTGGTTGGACCACTTCCATTTCTGTCTTTGGCATATATTGGAATATACCAAGGCAGTTTGAGGAAAAAGTGCCATTAATTGCTCCAAGGTGTCCTTTAAAAGCATTTCCAGACCTACCCCTGACAAAGTGCCCAAATCATTACCTCCACAGTGCACTATTAACTGGTCAGGTTTTGGCAAATGCATAAAGGTTTTCACCAATGGTATCAATTGGTGACATTTTAATCCTCTTTGGCCCAACCACTTAATTTCCACATCTTGTAAATTGAGGTTGTGTAAATATCTGCTCTCAGCATACCTTTGAGCCCAGTGGATGTAACTATGTCCAACAATCCAGACGTTAAACATGGTGGAAGAAGGTTGTTCTGCAGTCAGATGAAGTGTGGTAATGAAAGGGCAGTTGAAACAGTAGGAGTTTCTAAAGAAAAAAAACTGTGGATTTACAATGCTAATGATTCATTAGCAGTGATTGGTGCATTTCCATTTCTGAAAACAGAAAGTTAGGGTGCATGGATGTGTTCTTTGAAAGATGTAATTTGAATGGTCAAGGAAGAAACATTTAATGAAAGATTGCACTGGATACGCAGGTGCACTGAGAGTTCAGAGTTCAATTGAAACATTGTTGTGTGAATTTGCAAACATGAGAGGTCTTCCAGGAGGTGGTTGCTATGGAAACAAGGCAGACAGGGCAGAGGGGGGAAGGGTTTTGATTTGAAAAAAGTGAGGGAAGAGGTATGATTGGCTAATATGAGAGATATGTGAAAAGAATATCTGTATTTCTGTGCTTTCAATAGCTGCAGCCTTTGGAGTGCATCCTTTTTCTTCTGCTGAAGACAATTTGGTGTATTTCTGAGACTGTTTTCAAAACTCAAAAAATATTTGCTAAGGTGAGAAAAGATTTATTTAATTTAGATAGAGAATAGTATGATTTAAGGAGAAAATGATGAAGAAAGCTGTGTTTTTAAAATGTGGTTTTGTCTCTAGTGATATACTAATAGAATTAGTTTCATAGAGAAATTATAATTGCATATTTGGTGTAACATTCTGGCATGCAGTAACACAAGATATTGTGATACATGGAGCCCATTTCATGGTCTGTTATGTAAGCTGAAACAGATATGTTGCTTTTAAAAACGATTTAAGAAATCAATTACATTTCTGGATATGTACTGCTAGAGCTTCATAGGTTGTTTTGGGCCATATTTATAAGGTATTTGAGTGTCTAAGATGTTATGTTCGCCTTTTAAAATGTAAAGTGTTCCTCATGGGGCAAGTGTCTTGTAAATACGCTCCCACTTGTGCTTGGCAAATTTAGATTTTGATTATGGGAGTTACCTAGCCATATTAATAGTGTCCCAAAAATGGTGCTAGGGCATTCCAGAAAACACAATCATGTGTCTCAAGGACATTTTTAGTCATTTCTTCATGACTGCAGGTATACAATTGATTTATATGCTGTGTTTAAAAACGAATTTTGAAATGAATTAAATTTCAGGATATGTACTGTTAGAGCTTCATAGGTTGTTTGGGGTCATATTTAGAAGGCATTTTAGTGTCTTTGATGTTATTTTTCCCTTTTTAAATGGAAAGCGTTCCTCATGGGGCCCTGAGCAGTTCTTAGCCATGTTATTTAATAGGAAGTGGATAACATGGCTAAGAGCATTTGCTGGAAAATGCATGAATATCGCTGATTTTTCTGCTATATTCATGCATTGTGGCCGTTTTTTTTCACATTGCTTCATAGGTTGTTTGGGTTCATATTTAGAAGGCATTTTAGTGTCTTTGATGTTATTTTTCCCTTTTTAAATGGAAAGCGTTCCTCATGGGGCCCTGAGCAGTTCTTAGCCATGTTATTTAATAGGAAGTGGATAACATGGCTAAGAGCATTTGCTGGAAAATGCATGAATATCGCTGATTTTTCTGCTATATTCATGCATTGTGGCCGTTTTTTTTCACATTGCTTCATAGGTTGTTTGGGTTCATATTTAGAAGGCATTTTAGTGTCTTTGATGTTATTTTTCCCTTTTTAAATGGAAAGCGTTCCTCATGGGGCCCTGAGCAGTTCTTAGCCATGTTATTTAATTGGAAGTGGATAACATGGCTAAGAGCATTTGCTGGAAAATGCATGAATATCGCTGATTTTTCTGCTATATTCATGCATTGCGGCAGTTTTTTCCACATTGCTTCATAGGTTGTTTGGGTTCATATTTAGAAGGCATTTTAGTGTCTTTGATGTTATTTTTCCCTTTTTAAATGGAAAGCGTTCCTCATGGTGCCCTGAGCAGTTCTTAGCCATGTTATTTAATAGGAAGTGGATAACATGGCTAAGAGCATTTGTTGGAAAATGCATGAATATCGCTGATTTTTCTGCGATATTCATGCATTGCGGCCTTTTTTTATCACATTTGCAAGCACTTCTTAGCCATGTTATCCAATGGGAGGTGGATAACATGGCTAAGAGCATTTGCTTCAAAGGTTGTTTGGGGTTATATACCATTTTTGGGAAATTATTAACATGCCTATCTAACTCCCATAATCAAAATCTAAATTTGCCAACCGCAGGTGGGAGCGTATTTACAATAAATTTGCACCATGAAGAATGTAAAATAGCATACTAGATACTCAAATAACTTATAAATATGACCCAAAACATCTTATGAAGCACTAGTAGTGCATATTTCCAGAAATGTATTGGTTTTCATTTAATGATTTACTTCATTGGTAGGCCTTCACATGTTTTTTTACCTTGGTTTTTTTCAGTGAAAATCTTATCTGCAACCATGTGTTGGCCTCACCTCAAATAAACAAAACAGGTGATGGACTGAATGTGGATCAATGACACACATTCACCCCAGTCCAAAGATCTGGGCCTAAACAAACCTTTAGATAGGCTACATCTTATCGTCATCCTGAATTAATGATTTAAAATATTAGGGAGTGATTTATGAGTGTTGTATGCCTGTTTTGTACCATTGAGTGTCATTTTTGTGATGCAGTGCTGGTGGAAAATATTTGCTATGTTAAATAATTAGTACGGCATTAAGTTTTAGATGACTGTTATTTATTTACTGTTTGGTAATAGTGGTTAATAACATTTTATATTATATTTTTTTCACAGATTCAACTGCAGATTCTTTCATAGTTTGGAAAATGCCTTCCAGAAGTCGAATACGAAAGGCTAGAAAACGTCAAAGACAGCAGGATGATGTTTTATTGCAGCAGTCCTCTTCCCCAAATACTTGTCAAAACACCAAGAAAGGTCCGGGTAAGAGCACGAAATCATTCTTAAGAAATATTTGTAGTAAAAAAAATTTTGCTCAAAAAAATGTTTCTGTTCACAAAAAGAAAAGTAATTTAAATGGAAAGGAGAGACCCATCACAAATGTTACTGGTAGAGGAAGAGATAACTCTGTGCATGATAGTAGAAGGAAACAACAGTTTAGGGACATTCGACAACGAATGTTCCGTAATAGGATATTAGTTAATTTATTGAAAAATATTAAAAAGAAAGGCCAACAGAAAGCGGCATTTTATAGGAAGAAGAAAAATGTAGAGAAAATTATTGATCATGCTTTTGAAATCAAGCGAAAGTTGTTTATTTTGGTAATCAATAGAATTAGGAAACTAAGCAAGGTAATTTCTGATTTCAAAACAAAAAGTAGATGGAAGAGAGTAGTAAATCGTACTAACTTTTGTGAAGTTTTTTCTGGAGAATGGATGCATAGTTCAAGTTCTGAGGCATTTTTTAATGAAGAGACTTATTTTCAGGATAATGATTTGGTGCATGCAGTTGACATCAGTGGTCGAGCTTATGAAGTGAAGGATGGTTGTCCAGTTGAAAAAGAACAACTTGTGACAACATAGACAGAAGAGGCGCTAAGTGATGAGGTTTTAGGAAGACGTCCTAAGGGTCCTGTGTACATTTGGAAGTGTAGTTCTATTTGCAGTGTGCGACAGGTTTCCATCAATTTGCTTTGTGATTTTATACGGACATTTAATAAGAAAAGTTTGAAGCAGAAAATGAAGTTGTTGCAAGATTTAGATCCTTGCAGAGTGAGACAAATGACAGGTTTGCGTGGTCATTCACTGGCTTGTCTTTCCAGGAGAGTATGCCAGAGTGTTTTTCATCATTTCAGGATGCTAGCAGTGCATCATAATAAAGTGAGAAAATTAGTGAGAATGTTGTATTATGCTAAGAGTCCAGCAATTATGCTTAAACAGTTATGTGCTGCTCTTTTGCATGGTTCTGAAATAGATGTGAAGAATCTTTGTGAAGAAATTGAGTTTTGTTACTTTGGTAGTAAAGATGAGAATGTTCAAATTGACCCTGAAGTAGAGGGTAATGTGGAAGATAATGTACAGGTTTCCAGTACAGATAATTTTCAGAAGGAAATTGCCACGTTTCAGATGAAATCAAGTGAGAGGCCTAATTTCACTTGTGTATGTTGTCGACGCACTTATTATAAGAATCAGACTAAGGTAGTGGATTTATATGCAAAAAGTGAAAGGGAAAATAATAGTGAATGGAAGGATTTAGCCACATACTTGATGGTAGAAAATTATTTTGATTTGGGATCGGATCAACGTGTGTGTACTTATTGTTGTAATAAATTAAACCAAAACCAGATGCCTGCTAGGGCAGTTCATAATAATCTGGAATTGGTTGAGATTCCTTCTGAATTGAAGGATTTAAATACTTATGAATCTATTTTGATTCAAAGTATCCATCCCTTTCAGGCTATTGTAAGAATGGAGCCAAAGACAGGGAAGTTGCCTCCAGCAGATTTACAGAGAGGATTAAAGGGAAGAGTTGTTTATTTGCCTCTAGATTTGAACAAAAACATTAACACAATTGGAATAGAAAAAGTGGAAGAGGAACCTCTGGTTATCTTGGTTAATGGGGTTCCGACAAAGAATAAGAAAATATGGCAAGATTTAGTGGATGTTAGGAAAGTCAAAAAGGCAACAGTGTATTTGAAGAAAAATAATAAGTACTATAAGAATGTATATGTTGCAGAAGAGGAAGTAAGTGATGAAGAGGATAGCGATTTGTGTGCTGGCCAAATTGAGAAAGTAGAGGCCTCTAAAAGTGAAGAAATATATGAACATTATAGTGTTCATCCTTTGCATTCCAAGGAAGTCATGGGGAATGCTATTGAGTTGTTTCAAATGAAACAAGCCAAAGGGAGTCCCATTAGTGTTTGGGAGGAAAGTTTGGAAGCTCGGTGTTTCCCACAGCTATTTCCCACAGGTCAAGGAGGAAGATATGATGAGCGACCTCGTGAAATTCCTGCGTCTGAATACCGGACTTTACGATTGTATGCAGAAGATCCTAGGTTTCGGCAATGCATTCCCTATTTGTTTCATCTCCTGTTTGAAAGCGATCTGTCTGGACTGTCATATGCAGTGAACCACATCTTAAAAAGTGGTATACAGATGTGAAACATCTCGGCAAGTGACTTTATGCATAAAGTCAATGTCCAAGACAGTATTTTGGATTCTCACTTAATTAATCTCATGGCGTGTCAGCGTGGTACTAATGAGTACTGGTACCGTCGTCATGGTGATTTAAAATGTATGCTGAGGAACTTAGGAACTCCGACATGGTTCCTCACTCTGAGCTGTGCCGAGTATGGCTGGGATGACTTACTTGAATTTCTACGAGAGGCAAATGGAAATATTGAAAACATTGAATTCAAGACACCTGGAGAACTGTGTTCTTTGGATCCTGTGAATGTATGCAGGTACTTCAATCATAGATTTGAAGCTATGATGTCTTTCATCACAAATAAAAAGAATCCACCTCTTGGAGAGGTGTTGGATTTCTTCTGGAGAAAGGAGTACCAAGCAAGAGGTGCCCCTCATATACATATGTTGCTGTGGATCAAGGATGCACCTAAATTTGGAACAGATCCGGATGACTTAGTGATGAATTTCATCGAACAGTATTCTACGTGTGCTGTTCCAAACGCAACGGAGAAGAAAAGTCTAAGAGAACAAGTTCTACGTTTCCAAAGCCATCGTTGTGGAAAGTACTGTCGTCGTAAATTCAGAAACAAGGACAAGTTCTACACCAAATGTCGTTTCAACTTTCCACGACCGGTGATTTCTAAAGGAAGAGTGAACAGTTTGATGTCTTCGCTGCGACATAATGTGACGAGGAAATCACCCAAGAATACATACAATTTGAAAAGGAACGAAGAGTCCAAGTACATCAATGACTACAACCCAGTGATTTTGTCCATGTGGAATGCCAACATGGATATACAGTTTGTGGCTGACAACTGTATGGCTGTGGCTCGGTATGTGACATCTTACATCACCAAAAAAGAAAAGACCGAACTGAAGGATATGTGGGAGGACATTTCCCATGAAAAGAGCCTCAGCAAGAAGTTGTACAGTTTCAGTCTGAAGATGTTGTCGCATCGAGAAATCGGAGCTTACGAATGTTCTGATCGATTGTCTTCAGCAAGTCTCTATGCCAAATCCAGGAGTCTCGTTTGGGCGAGTCTTGGTCTTGCTGCAACGCGAAATCGAGTTCTAAAACCTGTTCGGGAAATTGAGTATTTGGCAGAAAAGGAACCAAACAGTACCGACATTTTGAAGACCAACATGTTGGATACATATTATCCAAATCGAAGCAGTCACCTTGAGAATGTTTGTCTATATGAGGTTCTCCAAAATTATATATTCAAGAGGAACATCAAAGAAGATATTGAGAAAGGAGTGTATGCTGTAATTGGAAGTGAGGGATGCCTGGTCAAGCAAAGAAAATGCCAATTAGTAAACCATCGAAAATTAAGTGGCGAATCTCCAGAAAAAAAGGAGTTTTTCTATTTAGCACTTTTGCAACTTTTCAAGCCTTGGCGTGCAGAAGAGGAACTGCTTGGAGATTTCCTCTGTTACGAAGACTCTTTCAATGCAGCCAAGGAGTCCATAGAATGTCCTGCTTTTTCTAAATATCAAGAAATGCTAACTTTGGAAATTGAGCAGGAAGCAACGATTGCAGCCGAGATTGCCAGAGACAGTTCTCAGGACAGTCAGAGTTCTGTTTCATTGAGTCAAGATCCACTTGGAGGACCTATTATCGAAAATGAAGCTGCCACTGCTATGAATGAAGTAGAAAGAGCCATGGCACATGCTCAGGAGGATTCAGTTAACTTACAAGACTTGGAAAAACAACTCAACGTTGAGCAGAGGAAAATATATGATGAAGTTACCAAGGAAATTGAGCACGGATTAAGTCATGAGAAGAAAGAGTGCTCGTGTACGTCGTTGAAGCCTGTCCGACTGTATGTGAGTGGAGAAGCGGGAACTGGAAAAAGTTTCCTCATTAAAGCAATCTCTTGTTATTTGCAGGAAAGGACTGAGTCATCGCTGTCTTGTGTTGTCACCGCTCCTACTGGACTGGCAGCACATAATATTAAAGGTATTACTTTGCATCGTCTACTGATGCTGCCGGTGGAGCATGACAACAAATTACAATACAACAAGTTATCTGGAGATGCTTGCTGTGAAGTTTCAAGAGTTTTGAGGAAAATGAAACTACTTATCATTGACGAAGTAAGCATGGTTTCCAATGTCATGCTTGCCTTTGTGCATTTGAGAATGCAAGAAGTACTTAAAACTGAATATGATGTCTTATTTGGTGGGAAACACATTATTGTTTTCGGAGATCTTCTACAGCTGACACCAGTAAAAGGTCAACCTGTGTTCAAAATACTCACGCATGAAGATACCAGGAAGTGCCTAGGGAGCATTGGCAACGTCAATATATGGTTAAACTTCAATTATGCAGAACTGCATCAAAATATGCGTCAGGCAAAGGATGAAGATTACAAGAATATTCTACAAGATATTAGAATTGGAAAAGTGACCGAGCATGGGAAAGAAGCTTTAAATGCACGGTTACTGTCAAATTTGTATCCCAAACAAGAGATTGTGCCTGAGAATATTTTTCAGAAAATTACTGAGAAGAAATCCGGGATATGTCTCATGCCAACTCTTGCAGAATGTGCCATCTTCAACAACAAAATGTTGAATTTAGAAAAGCAAGACATTGTGAAACTGGAAGCTATCGACAAATTAGAGCATATGGGATCAACAATTATTTTGTCAGATAATTTGAAATCAAAATTGGATTCATTAGAGAAGACTATATCTAAGACAGCGGGTTTTGAAAAGACTCTGAATGTGTGTTTAAATTGCCGAATCATTTTGAGACGGAATTTACATGTAGAAAGAGGTCTGGTAAATGGATCAATGGGTAATGTTGTTGATTTTGAGAAATACAGAAATAGAGATGGAATAGAATTTTTAAGAATTAAATTTGATGGCATTGAGGAAGTACAGATAATTGCTCGTTGTTCTGCTAGGTTTTTGCTTGTTAAAGACTTATATGTTCGCCGTAAACAGTTTCCTGTTTGCTTGGCATATGCGGTGACAATCCATAAATCGCAAGGTTTAAGTGTAGACTGTGCATTGGTGAATATTGGCAGTTCAGTGTTCAAGGAGGGTATGGCATATGTGGCATTGTCACGAGTTAGAACTTTATCGGGATTGTACTTGATTGACTGTGATGTCACAAACATTTGTGCGGATCTAGATTGTGTTAAGGAATACAATAGGTTAAGAAGAGAGTATGCGCCACATTTGCCTCAATATCCTTTGTTTGAGAAACGTGTGGTAGGCCGGAAACGTAGAAATAGCAGTAATAGTAGGGAGGTTGTTGCAAAAAGACTAAAAGTCAATGAACCGAAAGTTGTTAGCAGAAAGAAAGTGGATACTGTTGAAGAGATTGTTGGTTTTCAATTTGAAAACAGTTCTGGTGTCAACTGCTATGCAAATGTCGTTGTTAATGTTCTCTTTTCACTAGAGAGTTTAAAACAACAGATTGTGTTCAATTCAGAACAAAGTTTATGCTGCTTGTTGAATTCTGTGTTAGAGAAATGTAGCACTGATCGAACAAAAGTAGAAAGTGTGTCTGAAGTTCGTTATCTGTTAGATGAATGTTCAGGTCAAACAGACTTCTCTGAAAATAATCAGCAAGATTGTCAGGAGTTTTTAATGTATATGCTTGATATATTGCAAGATGAGGGTGTAGATGTAGATCACCTGTTTGGGCTTTCTTATCAATGGCAGCATGACTGCGAGAACTGTATGGTATCAAGTACTACTAGTGTAGACTCAGAAAGATTTATATATTTAACTTTGCCAGACAGTAAATCAGTGTCCTTTAATAAGCTAGTAAATGCAGCGGATCACAACATGGAGTGTAGCCAATGTAAATGTGATATGATGTCAACATTATTTATACGTAGATATGGCCAGTATGTCATTTTAATGATGCAACGATGTAGGCCTGATGGATCAAAATTGTCAACTTTAATAAAAAATTTTGTGGCTTCTCAGCTGTCAATATCAGGGAGGACTTTTGTTACTGTAGCAATTATCTATCACGATGGTCCATCAACAACATCAGGACATTATACAGCTTACTTAAAGTCTGGAAACGGCTGGTCATTCTGTAATGATTCTGTTGTAACTTTCAAAAAAAAATTGCCGTTTGACCTTAAAAATTCTTACCTGGTGTTTTTAAAACCAAAATTTTAAGTAGAGGGAATGTAAGTCTGCAATGCTGTCTCGATTAAAAATCCAACTATATAAACCTGATGCAAGTAAGTCTGCTTCATAGTAAGCAGTATCAGTGTCATAGGAAAAGGAGAACATGAGTGACAAAGAAGAGTAAGATATTAGTAGTCCAGGATTGTGAAAATAATCTCAAATATTTTATTTTTGAAAGTTGCGAAAATAGAAAATGTCGGGATTTGATTGGAAGAATTACAAGACTTGCGAATCGCGGCAACATGATTTGGCCTAGTGGAAACATGTGATATAATGAGAGAAGTTTTTTTTCTATGTAACATATTTCACGTATCGATGGAGGTTTTCTTTCAGAAAGTGGCGGGCTGAAAATATTTAAAGCACAACAGAGTGGATGCTGTTTATAGGAGATCGTTTGACGTCATTGAAAGTAAGTTAATTTTAAGATGTTTTGAAATCAGATTTCTTAGGTTGTATGGGTTTTTTAAACACAGTCATTTTGATTGTGTTTTTTTTCCCCGCTGTTACATGATGAATACCTTCAAGTCACTGATTTAAGTGAAATTTGATACATTCTGAGAACAGCAAAAATAAACCATTTAACATGTATAATTAATGTTATGCTTTTTGTCCTTATGATATACATTTAGAAATGTGTGGTACATATGGGTAAGCTGAGTTCTGTAAATATCAATTTTAATGCTTAGAGTGCTGTACTTCTGGGTAGTGTTTTTTTTTTTTAAAAAAAAAGAGGCCTCACCTCAAAGAAAGCTCTTGAAAGCACACATCTTATTTGCATCCTAAAACAATCATTTACAATGTTAGACACAATTTTATTATGGCTTTACATCTTTTTTGCGCTGCTATTGCATCACTATTGTGAGACATTAGCAGTGCAAGAAAAACATCATGTTCCAAAATAGGCCTCAGTTCAGCAATATCAAGATACAGTTTCTTTCGAATATATATCTTTAGGATTGTGTAGGGGACGTAGAGAAGCAGAGACTTCTGTAAATGTCAAAGTTGTTGAAAAACTGTTTGTTTTTGAACCTTTTCCCTTGTCTTTTCTAATTTTTAAATACATGTTTTAATATTTTTTGAAATGTTTGTTCTTTGTTTTACAGATTGAAAGTATGAAAAAATATTTAAAAAAGGTAACAAGAATTATAAGGTAAATGTTTTCCACTCTTTTTACTCGCAATGCACTGCTGATGATGTCATTGACACTATCTCTCATTTACTCTCTCTAGCTGTCTTTCTTTTTACATTATTCTCTGTTTACTTCCCTTATACTAACTCTTCTTTTTTTTAAAAAAATATTTTTTTAGTTCGCTTAAAGTTCGCGAACCGGTCAGCGAACTTGAAGCGAACCAAAAGAAATAGAGCTTGCCAGAGTGATAAACATTCTAGCAATTTTGTTTGAAAGGGGAGGTAGTTCTGAAAAGAACTGGTTTTTTTTGTTTTTGTTGTTTTATATTTTTTTTTTATTTTTTGAACATTTTTTGATTTTTTTGTATTTTTAGAACTGTTTTATGTTTTTTTTGTGTTTTTTATGGAGGGGAGACAACAAAAAACAGGCTTTCAAAACGGCTCAACTGGAGCAAAAAAAATAAATTACTTTTTGGGTGCATTAGGGCATTTATGATTTTCAAATGCAATGTTCATCAGGTTGACACTCATGTTGCCATATGACAGCATAGCACCACAGTAAATACAAGATAACTTCATATGCTGGAAGTTGGGTTGGATGTTTGGCACAGTCTCTTGTGCCTCTCTTCCCGTCAAAGACAATGTGGATGTAGATCTTGCCACAGGAGTTGCCGTCGGATTGTCTTCAAGATCCCTTAACTCAGCCCGGCTGTAGTTCAAGGGATGCCACCTGCTCATGTGACGATGCATTGTATAGTTCCCCATACTGTACTTCTTTTCTGTGCCTCTCGACAATCTGTAATCACAGATGAGGCAGGTGGCATATTTTGCATTCACTTTCTTTGATCCAGGAGGGATGGTGAAAAACTGCCAGATGAAACTGGTTTTTCGTTTAGAAACCCGGGGCAACTCTTCGACAAATTGTTGTTCCTCTCTCTCCTCTTCTTCTTCTTCCTCATCTTCCTCCTCTCTGTTAGTCATAATTTGACTAGGTGGTCCTCTCTTCTTATGAGGAGGTGGAGGTGGTGGTGGGGGTGCACCAGCTGCAGCAAGAATGGAAGCCATTGTGGAACTTCAGATAAATGGTCTTTCTCTCACCAAGATGAAAGTCAGAGTGAGGAAATAAGGAGGGGTTTACATGATTTGGGGAAAACAAAAGTTCTGAGCCAATGAAAAGTGTTATTTTTAGGTCACATGACCTAGTCATACATCATTTGGAAACCAAAAGTGAAATGAACCAATGAGAAGTTTGATAAACAAGTCACATGACCTGTTCCGCTTACGTTACGCGGCGCGCGCCGCGTCCCAGATCGCTTCCGGTTCGCGGTCCGGAGCACTTCCGGGAGCGCTAACGCGACGCGTCATTAGACGCATTACGCGATAACGTGATACGTCGCGCTTCCGCGACGCGTCACTGTTCCGCTAACGTAACGTTGACCGGTTCGCGGACTAGATCGCGGCATCAAGATGAGCTAACGGAAAGCTTCCCGGTTCGCGAACTAGAAGCGAAGAAAAAAATATTAAAAAAAAATTATCAATAAATATCTAAATATATTTTGGGATTTAAAGAATAATACATTTTACAGCTACAGATGTTAGCTTTTAAAAAACCAATGAAATTCACTGAAAAAACCATAGGTTATAGACCATATATAGTTAGAAATTTGCATTTAAAAAACCATTGAAATTCAATGAAAAAACCATAGGTTATAGACCATATATAGTTAGGAATTCGCATTTACAAAACCTTATTTTACTCGCACAAAACCATTGAAATTCCATATATAGTTAGTTGCACTAACTATATATCGCGCACCCGCAATCCACTGCTGATGATGTCACATATTACATCATTCATGACATGGTCAGTGACATCACTGATGACATCACTGATGACAACATCCAGTGACTGTATGTTTCTGTAAAGTTAAAATATGTCTCACATATTGAAGAATGAGTGGATGTATAAGTGTCTGGATGAAGGATTTAGTAGGTGCATGACTGACTGTATGAGTGAGTGATTAAATGTGTCTCACTGAGTGCATGGGTTAGTGACTAAACTGTCTTAATTTGTGCATCAGTATGTCTGTTGTTGTGTAAGCTGCTGTATGTGTTGATCAGTAGCTATATGAGTAACTATATGGGTTATTGATTGGTTGCCCAAGTATTTGTATGGGAGACTGAGTATGTGTGTGGGTGGCTGGGAGGTGTATGACTCTGTGCATAGATGTGTGAGCAGTTGATTCACTAGATGTATGGTTTCAAAAGTGCATGTGGAAACAGCTGTATGGGCGGTTGACTGTGTGCATGAGTGTATTGGTGAGTGAATGGATATCTCAGTGCTACATGTCAAAGTAAGTACATATGTAAAACACAGTACATGTGAGAGTTGACATATATAAATAACTGTGCATAAGAGCCAGTGAATGTGTGAGTGTCTGTATGGATCATTGTGAACTTGTATCAGGGATTGTATAAGAGAGTAAATATGTGTTAGTATATGTTTGAATAAGTAAAGTTTGTATAACTGTATAGTTGAGGAAATGGAGGTGTGATTGATTCTTTGCATGACTGACTAGGTGTGTGAGTAACTCCATGGATGAGTGACAGTCTGTGAGTGTCTGTTTACACTGATTGTATCTAAGGTTATATTAGAGTCTGAAGAGGTTCATCGTATTATCACATGAATGATATCATCAGTGATGTGATCAGTAATGTCAAATGAGATGTCATCAGTGATGTCATCAGTGATGTCATTTGAGATGTCATCAGTGATGTCATCAGTGATGTCACTGACCATGTCATGAATGATGTAATATGTGACATCATCAGCAGTGGATTGCGGGTGCGCGATATATAGTTAGTGCAACTAACTATATATGGAATTTCAATGGTTTTGTGCGAGTAAAATAAGGTTTTGTAAATGCGAATTCCTAACTATATATGGTCTATAACCTATGGTTTTTTCATTGAATATATATATATATATTACCTACTGGCGGTCGCCAGTAGGTATATATAGTTAGGATTTTTTTCCTATGGGATTTATGAAAATTCTATGTGGAATAACTTTAGCGTTTGTGGACGGAATTGGCTGAAATTTTCAGGAAAATGGCACATTTTGTTTCTGAGCAGCCCCAAGAAAAAAGGGGATCCCAAAACGCGTTTTTAACATTGAGTTTTCCATAGGGCGGTTGGACTCACTTTTAGCTCGAACGGCTGAATGGATTTACACGAAACTTGGCAAAATTGTAGATATGGTTTGCCCGACGTGCCTTTGCTATGTCTCAATATATGTGCTCCAGTGAATTTTGAGAAATTAACGTTTTAAAAAACAGATATATCTGTGACAGCGCTCCGGTTAGCGCCCCGGTTCGCGTACCTGACGCGTAACGGAACTTCGCGAAGCGAAGCTGATTGGCTCTCGGGTGTCTGTCAACATTACAAACAGTCCGGACCGGCCGCCATCTCGTCTCTTGGTAGGATCGAGAGACAAGAGGAGGAGAAAAACGAAGGGGGAATTTAATGAAAGGGGGCAAGGTAGACCCCTCTTGACCCCCTAGAAATGATGTTGGGGTTATTAAAGAGTCCCGTGGGGCAAAAAAAAAAAAATTGATTTTTCGCGGTAGAAGCGCTTCCCGGTACGCGAACCGGGTCGCTCACCGGTAGCGTAACGGGAGTTCGCCATTTTGTGTTTCGTTTTAATTAAATCACAAGATGGATGAAAAACAATGTGGGAAATGGGTATAAGGGGGCACGGGAGACGTATCCTGACCCCCTAGGTTTTCTGAGGGTGGCTGAGGAGGCTCATATATGTTGATACATGTCTTCCAGCGGCTGCGCGTGAGCGGAATTTTTTTTGTTGCTGCGTGACGTCTGTTAACGTTCGATTTGAAGGAAATCAGGAAGTGTTGACCGCCATTTTGTCACTGCGAGTAAATATATTGTTCATTTCAAAGCGTTGGAACATGGAAAAGGGAGAAGGTAGAGATTGTCTTGCTGCGTAGTTTTTCTCAGGGTGTGCAGTAAGGCCCCGGTTGTGCTTATACTCACGGTGGGGTCTTCGAACACTTTAGCAAATGATGATCCAAGCTGAGGCAAAGGAGGGTGGAGCAATGGTGATTCTCACTGTAAGATAGGTAGTGCGGACCCTTGTCCCCCCTTTTGTAATCTGTCATGCCTATCTTCTCCCCACTGATTGGTAATTGGTTCTACCCGGACCATTTATTAGAGGTAGCTCGTCCGGACCCACCGGAGGGCACCCCTAATAAAGAGGACAACTATATAAAATACGGATTAGCCACGGTACCTTCCTAGCAAATTATGGCAAAACGAAAGGAATCGAACAAAATCAGTAGGCCACTGATAGGATCCTTTCTGACCCTGCTAAAACAAGAAACACCAGGAAATAGCCCTCCGCAAAAGTAAGAAACCAGGGGGAGGAGCCAAGCTCGCGGTCGGGATGGCCACGAGGTAGTTCGGCTCTGCCGCCCTCGCTGCCTAAGCATGCCTGCCCTACCACCCACCCCGCCCAATAACCGACAAACCCTGTACAAATGAAAGTCTGCTGATACCCACTATCGGCGTCACCAGATTGGACTAGATCACGCACAATTGGACTATGTCTTTCTCTGGTTATACAGTAACATCTTTGTGCTCGTTGCCACATTACAAATATATAGCACTCCAACAAAGTAGTAAGATTATAACACTTTAATAACTTATAAATATATACAACGCTCCAACAAAGTAAACCCGTTAAAAAAAAAATATTTTAAACAACTATTTACATGGCAGCCTGCTGCAACATCCATCTCAAAGCATTCACCGTCCGCTTGACACTGTCCCTGCCCCTCCCTCCCCGGAGTAGCAACAATGGGCTGCTTTGAGCTGTCTTTTAGTCGGCTTTTGGCTATAAAAAGTCTACAAAATCCTTCGGCCTGTGAGGCGGCGTCAGTAGCGGGCCGTTGTGCGAATAGGCCGAAGGCAGCACAACGCGCCGAGATCCGGACGGCACCGAGGTGGTGTCCAGAAAGTTGCCGCACTGGTCTGGCCATCCTACAATGCTGCGCCGAAAGACGGCGCCCCGGGGGGGGGAGGCGGCGCGAACGGCCCTCCCCCGCCTCCCCAGGTGGAGGCTTCTCAGCTGCAGTGGGGTGGCCCTTGGCATCCAACTGAGTTGCGCCCGCTCTTGCGGCACAGTGCCTCACCCGCCATCCAGCTGAGTTGCGCCCGCTCTTGCGGCACAGTGCCTCACCCGCCATCCAGCTGAGTTGCACTCGCTCTTGCGGCTACAGCGTCTCGCCCACCATCCAGCTGAATTGCGCCCACTCTTGCGGTGCAGTGATAGGTGGCTGCCACAGGACTCTCCAAATGGCGGCCGGCTCTTCGGATTTGGGCCTGGTCCACTAAAATGGCCCTGGGACACCTTGGAACTCGGACGCTTGCCTGCTAGGGCATGGGCCCCATTCCCGAAAGCGTCCCCTCAGCCTTGAAGATTCTACAAAAGTCACGGGGGCCCCCGACTCCCGCAGGCTTCCGGTGGGGAGCGGCTGCCATGATTGCTTGCAGAATGGCCGCGACGGAGCTACGAGATGGTGGTGCTCTCATGCTGATGCCAGCTTCAGTCTGAAACATCCAGAAACACTGTAGACTACCAATTCGATCAGTTCCGGGTCCAACGTGACCCGGTAGGGAAGAACTTGCCCTCCCCTCTTTTGACTGATGGTTCTTGTTGCCTATTTCTTCTGTTGTCATTTAACAGAACCTTTTTTGACTGCCGAAAGGGGTTCTGGTCCGACCGCTGGTTGGTGGAGACATTTTGACTGTATCCTGGACCTGCCCGGCCTCGCCCAAAATGGCGCCGGTATAAATGGGACTCGCAACTCCTTGTTGTGTACTGGTTGCCCAGCCTTGATATCACGAGATACGTATGCAGTTTTGAAGCACATGGCGGGCGGGGACGAGTATTGATTGAACATTTGGACATCCCTATTGATATTAAGTTCTGATGTGTTATTGATTACTGTACTATTGAAAGTTCGAATTAACGTCACCCATGGTACTTGCCCGCAAATGTATATCTAGATAATTTTATTGTAACTGGCCCTGTCGTACTTTAATTATAAAATTTACGTCCACCGATTCTGCAACTGTTAGACACCTTAGTTCTTGCAACCTAATGGCCCGCCCGTTACGTTCTTCTACAGTGTAAATGTCCCCTCATCATATACGATTCCAGTTTGCTCTGTGGCCGGCCCACGTGGTTATAGGCCCGTATTTGTATACTGACATTTTCACAATAAAGGTTTTTAAAACAAACATGGTAGTAGTACCTAGATTGGTAAAGTTTTGAATAATAGCCACTGTTTTCGAATCAGTAAAAGGCAAGTGAAATAAAGCAGCCCGATTACATGACGGTTAAAAGGTATAATACGCAGGAATGCTGTAAAGATAAATGGTCAAGGGCTGTTGTGTTTTCCACTCCTGCAACATAAAGTGATCGATAAGAATCCGATATTCAGGCCTATCAGCGACTAAGACAGCAGGCCGAGCCTCTTTTGCTCAACGGCTCCCTCATGGGACGAAGAAACGCCCTTTTTCTCGAAATAGGAATATTTTACTTGCAGGACAGTTGTAAATTTCCCGGGAAAATACATTAGCCTGGAACATTGTTAGTGATAAACTGTAAATGCATCTGGGTCCTTTGCCTAAAAAATAAAATATAAAATATATTTTTAAATTAGAATAAGAATACATTTTACAGCTTTTGATATTTGCTATTAAAAAACCATTGAAATTCACTGAAAAAACCATAGGTTATAGACCATATATAGTTAGGGATTAGCATTTACAAAACCTTATTTTACTCGCACAAAACCATTGAAATTCGCATATATAGTTAGTTGCACTAACTATATATCGCGCACCCGCAATCCACTGCTGATCATGTCACATATTACATCATTCATGACATGGTCAGTGACATCACTGATGACAACACTGATGACATCTCAAATGACATCACTGATGACATCACTGATGACATCTCAAATGACATCACTGATGACATCACTGATGACATCTCAAATGACATCACTGATGACATCTCATTTGACATTACTGATCACATCATTGATGACATCATTCATGTGATAATACGATGAACCTCTTCAGACTCTAATATAACCTTAGATACACTCAGTGTAAACAGACACTCACAGACTGTCACTCATCCATGGAGTTACTCACACACCTAGTTAGTCATGCAAAGAATCAATCACACCTCCATTTCCTCAACTATACAGTTATACACACCTTACTTATTCAAACATATACTAACACATATTTACTCTCTTATACATTCCCTTATACAAGTTCACAATGATCCATACAGCCACTCACACATTCACTGGCTCTTATGCACAGATTTTGTTATAGGTCAACTCTCACATGTACTGTGTTTTACATATGTACTTACTTTGACATGTAGCACTGAGATATCCATTCACTCACCAATACACTCATGCACACAGTCAACGGCCCATACAGCTGTTTCCACATGCACTTTTGAACCCATACATCTAGTGAATCAACTGCTCACACATCTATGCACAGAGTCATACACCTCCCAGCCACCCACACACACACTCAGTCTCCCATACAAATACTTTGGCAACCAATCAATAACCCATATAGTTACTCATATAGCTACTGATCAACACATGCAGCAGTTTACAGAACAACAGACATAATGATGCACAAATTAAGACAGTTTAGTCACTAACCCATGCACTCAGTGAGACACATTTAATCACTCACTCATACAGTCAGTCATGCACCTACTAAATCCTTCATCCAGACACTTATACATCCACTCATTCTTCAATATGTAAGACATATTTTAACTTTACAGAAACATACAGTCACTGGATGTTGTCATCAGTGATGTCATCAGTGATGTCACTGACCATGTCATGAATTATGTAATATGTGACATGATCAGCAGTGGATTGCGGGTGCGCGATATATAGTTAGTGCAACTAACTATATATGCGAATTTCAATGGTTTTGTGCGAGTAAAATAAGGTTTTGTAAATGCTAATCCCTAACTATATATGGTCTATAACTTATGGTTTTTTCAGTGAATATATATATATATATATATATATATATATATTCACAGAAAAAACCATAGGTTATAGTCCATATATAGTTAGGAATTTGCATTTACAAAACCTTGAAAATTCACTGAAAAAACCATAGGTTATAGACCATATATAGTTAGTTGCACTAACTATATATCGCGCACCCGCAATCCACTGCTGATGATGTCACATATTACATCAAATGACATCACTGATGACATCACTGACATCTCAAATGACATCACTGATGACATCTCATTTGACATTACTTATCACATCACTGATGACATCATTCATGTGATAATACTATGAACCTCTTCAGACTCTAATATAACCTTAGATACAATCAGTGTAAACAGACACTCACAGACTGTTACTCATCCATGGAGTTACTCGCACACCTAGTCAGTCATGCAAAGAATCAATCACACCTCCATTTCCTCAACTATACAGTTATACACACCTTACTTATTCAAACATATACTAACACATATTTACTCTCTCATACAATTCTTGATACGAGTTCACAATTATCCATACAGCCACTCACACATTCACTGGCTCTTATGCACAGTTATTTATATATGTCAACTCTCACATGGACTGTGTTTTACATATGTACTTACTTTGACATGTAGCACTGAGATATCCATTCACTCACCAATACACTCATGCACACAGTCAACTGTCCATACAGCTGTTTCCACCAGCACTTTTGAACCCATACATCTAGTGAATCAACTGCTCACACATCTATGCACAGAGTCATACACCTCCCAGCCACCCACACACATACTCAGTCTCCCATACAAATACTTGGGCAACCATTCAACAACCCATATAGTTACTCATATAGCTACTGATTTAAACATGCAGCAGTTTACAGAACAACAGACATAATGATGCACAAATTAAGACAGTTTAGTCACTAACCCATGCACTCAGTGAGACACATTTAATCACACACTCATACAGTCAATCATGCACCTACTAAATCCTTCATCCAGACACTTATACATCCACTCATTCTTCAATATGTAAGACATATTTTGACTTTTCAGAAACATACAGTCACTGGGTGTTGTCATCAGTGATGTCATCACATAAAACCTAGGGGGTCAACGAGGATCTACTATGCCCCCTTATGGTAATTTCCCCCTTTGTTTTGGCCTCCTCTTGTCTCTCGATCCTACCGAGAGACAAGATGGCGGCCGCTCCGGACTGTTTAGAATGTTGACAGACACCGGAGAGCCAATCAGCTTCGCTACGCAAAGCTCCGTTACGCGAAAAGTAAGCGGACCGGAGCGCAGCCCGGAGCGCTGTTACAGATATATATCTTGTTTTGAACGGTAATTTCTCAAAATCCACTGAAGCACATATATTGAGACCTAGCAAAGGCACATCGGGCTAACAGTCCCTACAATTTTGCCAAGTTTCGTGCAAATCCATTCAGCCGTTCGAGCTAAAAGTGAGTCCAACCGTCCTATGGAAATTAACATGGGAAAAACGCGTTTTGGGACCCCCCTTTTTTCTCGGCCCCCCCTCGACGAACACCCCCCAAATTTCCAGGAGCTGCTCAGAAACAAAATGTGCCATTTTCCTGAAAATTTCAGCCGATTCCGTCCACAAACGCCAAAGTTATTAGACATAGAATTTTCAAAAATCCCATAGGGAAAAAATCCTAACTATATATACCTACTGGCGACCGCCAGTAGGTAATATATATATATATATATATATATATATATTACCTACTGGCGGTCGCCAGTAGGTAGTTATAATTAGGATTTTTTTCAATGTTAAATCTCAAAATTCTATTTGGAATAACTTTGGCGCCGGTTGACGAATCTGACCGAAAATTTCCTCAAAATGGCCTCGCGGCGTTCCGATCCTTCCCTGAAAGTTTGGGGGGGGATTCGTCAAGCGGGGGCCGAGATAAAAGGGGGGTTCCAAAATGCGTTTTCCCCATGTTCATTTCCATAGGGCGGTCGATTTCACTTTTAGCCCGAACGGCTGAATGGATTTCCACCAAATTTGGCCAAATTGTAGGGACTGGTAGCCCGATGTGCCTTTGCTATGTCTCAAGATATGTGCTCCAGTGGTTTTTGAGTAATTTAGGTTCAAAAAAATATATATATCTGTAAGCGCGCCCCGGTACGCGCACCGGGGAGCGCACCGGGCGCGCCACGCGACTTGCGCGCAGAAAGCTGATTGGCTCTCGGGTGTCTGTAAACACTCGAAACAGTCCGGAGCGGCCGCCATCTTGTGTCTCGGTAAAATCGAGACACAAGAGGTGGCAAAAACAAAGGGGGGAATTGACCATAAGGGGGCAGGGTAGACCCCCCTTACCCCCTAGGTTTGATGTGGGGGCCATAAAAGGGCCCAGCGGGGTCAATTTTTTTTTTTCGATTTTCGCAGGGGGAGCGCCTGGTACGTGCACCGGGGAGCGTACTATGGGGAAGAAAGAATCAGTTTTAAAAATTGTATGTTTATTAATTGTTCTTTTTGTTGTTTTTCTTTTTTTTTATTTAAGAACCAACATGTAGGTACCAATGCAGAGTCTATAATTTAATATACACCGTTTCCTTTGTAGATATCTTGCAAGTTGTTACAGACGTTATTGTGGTATATGGAATTCATAGTATAGTCTGTCAGGAAAGCAGAAACAACATGGAGGCAGGAGATGATAAAGAGATGTTAAATACACATTGGAGATAATATAGTGGGAGAAAAGAAGTAACTACGAGCAAACTTTCTATGTAACACAAAAAAGTTGCCCAGTATACTATAAGTCTCACTTTATATTTTAAACATTTTTGATCTACTTGATGAATTACATATAAAAATGAATAATGGCTCGAACAATTTTTGATTATTAAATATTAATTTATTCTTCTGATTCTTTTTCATAATGTAACCCTTTCCATGCTCATGACGAGCTCAGCTCGTCATGATGCACGGTTGAGCTGTGCTGGTGACGAGCTGAGCTCGTCATGAATCAATAGAAATAATGAAAAGTCAGCATAGGTGGGGAAAACACCTAGCAGCCAAGGTGTTAATAAAACTTCTAATAATATATTGCCTGGAATGTCCTCATTTACATTCTGTGTTTCCATTGATTCCACACACTCAAGTAATTCAAGGTCCAGAGACTCATCCATAAAGTCAATGTTATCATTGTCTGCATTTTTTCCATCATGGTTGTTGTCCAAAACAATTTCAAAAGAAATATTCTTTTCTCCTTCCATTTTGTTGCTGTAAATTGCATAAAAAATAATTATATCAGTAGAGATAGGGCACTTTTGGGTTTAAGTTCAGACATGTAGTTTGGATTTTTTAACAGTGAAGTTATCTTTGGGCAGTGTATGGTATCAGGCTGGAATTAGAAATATAAAAAAGTGTATGTGATAAAGCCTAAGTTAATTTATAATTATATAAGAGAAGTGTAACTTAATCTATAACTTTTACAGAGACGCCTATCTTAATCTCTAACTATTACAGTGGGATAGTATATAACTAACAGAATATTTTTTCTCAAATTAACTTAAAGTGTACAACATACTTCACTTTCCAAAATAACAACTTTCCTTTGAGAAAGCAGTTGAAGTTGTCAGTGTAATTTCTTTTCAAATGTACTTCAGGAAGTAGTAGTCAAAATGGCTGTGTTTCCTTCTCTTTTTTTTTTATTCATGTACATAACCAATCAAATGTCAGGAAATAATCGTAAAAAATGAAAGAAACTTTTTAATTGGTTGTGAATTCCAACACTCCATATGTGTTTTGGTCATGTAATTTACCTCAGGATATTTAGACAGGCCTGTAGCCTAAATGTCTCAATGGAATTCCACCAAATTTGGGCAAATGGTAGGGACTGCTATGTAGTAGGCCCTATTCTATATTTGATGAAAGTGTCTCCATTGGTTTTTCTGTAAATAACTTTCCCACCTTTTTTTATGGAGCGTTTACCGGTGCGCGCACCGGTACGCGCACCGGCAGCGTTACGAGAGTCCTCCATTTTGTGTTTCGGTACAATCGTGACACAAGTTTTCTGAGGGGGGCTTAGGACGCTAATATAGGCAACAAAAAAAAATTGATAAATTTCGCGGGGGAGCGCTCGGTACACGCACCGGTAAGCGTACCGGGGCGCTTACTTTGGTGAAAAATAGTGAAAAAAGTTAGAAAAAGATAAACGTTTTGAATGATCAGAGGTAGGGTAGCTCTGAAAAGAGCTTTTGGGTTCTGTGGCTGTTTTAGGTACCTACAAGTAGGTTCCAATGCACAGTCTTAAATTCAGGAGGAATATTCTATTCCCCTCATCTGAGAAGTGCACACCATCTCCTCTGTAGATGTCTTGCATGTTGTAACGCAAGTTGTTGTTGTATATTGAACCCATTCCACAGTCTCTCATGTAAGCAGAAACAGATTTATTCACATGTTTCCGTCCTTTCTCAAATTGCGGACAAAATTGGTTGGACCAGTTCCATTTCTGTCTTTGGCATATATTGGAATATACCAAGGCAGTTTGTGGAAAAAGTGTCATCAATTGATCAAAGGTGTCTTTTAAAAGCATTTCTAGACCAACCCCAGTCATAGTGCCCAAATCATTTCCTCCACAGTGCACTATTAAGAGGTCAGGGTTTGGCAGATACAAAAAGGTTTTCACCAATGGTATCAATTGATGACATCCCAATCCTCTTTGGCCAATCCATTTGATTTCCACATTTGATAAATCAAGGTTGTGAAAATCTCTGCTAGCTGCATAGCTTTGAGCCCAGTGGATGTAGCTATGTCCAATAATCCATACAGAATGCATGGTGAGAGAAGGTTCTGGTGCAGTCAGATGAAGTGTGGGAATGAAATGGCAGTTGGAACAGTAGGAGTTTACAAAAAAATAATTGTGGAGTTTCCCTGCTGTTGAATCACAAGCAATGATTGGTGGATTCAGTTAGTTGAAAACAGAAAGTTGGGGTGCATGGTTGTGTTGTGTGTAAGAAGCAATTTGAATGGTTAAGAAAAAGTCACTTAAAGCAATAATGCCCTGGATAAGTTGGTGTATTGAGAGGTCAAACATCCTTGCTGACTTAATTTGCAACATTGTAGAATAAACTTTTGAACCTGAGAGTTCAGTTAGGAGGGAGTTGCTATGGTAACAGATAGAAAGGTCTGAGAGGGGGATGGGTGTTGGTTTGAAAATAGTGAGGGAAGACTTTTGATTGGTTGAAATAAGGCATATGTGTGTAAGCATTTGTAAAGGTAAGTAATAGTTTATTTAATTTAGATAGAGACTTGTTTGCTCTATGGAGAATATTTGGAAGCAGATAGTTAAGTTTCAGTAGTGAAAATTATTGCTTGTACATAGGTCCTGTGTTGTGTTTCTAAAATGTTATTCAAAAAACGATTTTGGGTGCAAATCAATGGTATTTTCATTTGGCCCTTATTTATGATTGCCTTGTGCAGCCGGTGCATCACTTTAAACATGGGAAATAAGTGAAGCTCTTGTTGCACAAGGCCTACATAAATAAGGCCCTGAGTTTGTTTGCTGTTGGTTTGTTTTTTTCTTTTTGATAATGCTTGATATCAACATTTGCAAATTTAAATAATTTGTATTTTGGGAAACAGTGATGTTTCAAAAGTGAAATTCTGTGCTTGTACATAGGTTCTGCCCTGTGTTTTTTAAATGTTATTCAAAAAACGATTTTGGGGGCAAATCAATGGTATTTTTATTTGGCCCTTATTTATGATTGCCTTGTGGCGCCGGTGCATCACTTTTAACATGGGAAGAAAGTGACGCACTGGTGGCGCAAGGCCTTCATAAATAAGGCCTTTTACTCCACTTCATTCACAACTCCTCAATCAATTTCAACTGTCTGCATTTCCTCTCTCCCTTCCACCACTTTTCATCTTTCTCACATTCTCTCAGTACCACTGCTTTAGTTCTCTTCCCCTCTCTTTCCTTCTTTTGCTCCTTTACTCTTTTCCTTTCTCACTCATTGTACTGCAGTTCACTCAGTCCTTCCCTTTGTCTTTCTGTATACTTACTTCCTCACTCCTTTTTCCTCTATCGTTCTATATTAACCTCATTCCTTTCATCCCTTCACTCTGTGACTCCCCTTCACTCACTCTCAGTCACCTTCCATTCCTGTTTCTTATTAATGGATCATCATTTAGACTCCTTTCCCTTTCCCTCATTTTCCTTTTACTTTGTTCTCTTTCCTGATTTCGTTTTGGTATCTCACATTCTTTTAGTATTTTACTTATCTTCAGTAATTTGTTCTCCTTCTATTTCTTTTTCCCTCTTTTTTGTCTTTCTACATTACTTTATTTCTGTTTGTGTATCCTTCACTATTGATTTATTTCTTAGTATACTTTTTTTGTTTTTTTCCCTCTTGACCTGTTTCTTCTATTTTAAAATATATAATTTACTTATTAACACTTTTTTTCTTTTGTCTTTCACAGATACAAAGTGTACTTTTAACATGGAGTAAAGTTTTCAATAATTATATGGTAAGTGTGATAAAAAAAGTAGTTTATCATCACCCTTTGCTTTAACCCCACTACTTTTCTCTCACCCTACCTCACCCCTAATACTTTAGTGTGCTTCCCTCACTTATTCTTATCCTCCATATTTACTTCTCTTTTCCTTACTTTCCTACCACATTCAACTTCTTTCAGTGCCCCTGCTCACCCACACTCCCTCTCTTTCCTTTTTTTTCTGCTTCACTTAGTCCATTTCTGACACTCCTTCCTTTACTCTCTCTGTTCTTTCTTTCTGTCACTCCCCATGTCTTACCCTTATTCACTTTTATCCACTCATCTCATGTAGTGAAACACCTATACATCCTGTTACACACCGACAGTCATCCAAAAGTTACTCACACACATACTCACACATGCAAATAAACTATTGAACATCCATTTATTTGCATATACACACACTACCACCTTACTTCTAAGGAAACTTACACATACTTACTCTCTTAAACAATCACTTATAGAAACACATACTTATTTAAAAAGGAACTCTTACAATCTCTCTCTCTCACATATACTCACTTATATACATAAATACTCACATATACTAGATTAAACATATGTCGTTACTGATAAAGACACTAGTGAAGCAGGCATTCATTCACTAACACACACATATACACACTCATCCACCCATACAGTCCTGCACATATGCTGTCTTCAAAACACATACAAACAGTGAGTCAGTCATTGATGCATCTATATGCTAAGTAACACCCCCACCAAACCATACAGACAGTCATACTGATACAAAAAAAGACATCTAATAACACATATACACACACATGTAGCTACTCACCAATCCATGCAGCCACTTATACACAAAGTGAAACACTGATACAAACATTTAAATATTTAAACAATACTCGCTATTATATGTATTCACTAAGATACACTTAATAAGCCAGTTAACCAATCATTTAAAAAAAAAAACATCCATTAAGACACTTATTTTAACATTTATTCTTCCATCGACCTTTACATATACATATATAAAACATATTTATTTTTCAGAAAGACACACATTCACTGGATGGTGTCATCAGTGATGTCATGAGCGATGTCACTGACCATATCATGAGTGATGTAATATGTGACGTCATCAGCAGTGCATTGCAGGCGCGCAAGTTATAGTGAGTCCAACTAACTATAACGTTGGAATTTCAATGGTTTTATGTCAGTAAAATTTCCAGCTAACTATAACTGCTGTGAAACCTATGATTTTTTCAGTGAATTTAATAGGTTTTTTAAATGCAAATTCCTAACTATAACTGTTGTGAAACCTACGGGTTTTTTCAGTGAATATATATATATATATATATATATATTCCCAACTCTGGTCTGTGATTTACGGCAAACCAATTCACTTGAGTGCACTCAAAAAGCCATAATTCGGGGTCAAGCAGTTTCAAATCATTTATTGCGCGCTTCTGCAGCCAGTTTGTCAAACTGGCTGCAGAAGCACGCAATAAATGATTTGAAACTGCTCGACCCCGAATTATGGCTTTTTGAGTGCACTCAAGTGAATTGGTTTGCCGTAAATCACAGACCAGAGTTGGGAGTGTAACTGTGCGTCTCACCACGCGCTGAGGAAGCACCCGTAAAAAGTGGAGCAACGACTGGTGAAAGTGCGTTGAGGAATATATATATATATATATATATATTCAATGAAAAAACCATAGGTTATAGGCCATATATAGTTAGGAATTAGCATTTACAAAACCTTATTTTACTCGCATAAAACCATTGAAATTCCATATATAGTTAGAAGCGCTAACTATATATCGCGCACCCGCAATCCACTGCTGATGATGTCACATATTACATCATTCATGACATGGTCAGTGACATCACTGATGACATCACTGATGACATCTCAAATGACATCACTGATGACATCACTGATCACAACATCCAGTGATTGTATGTGTCTGTAAAGTTTAAATATGTTTCACATATTGAAGAATGAGTGGATGTATAAGTGTCTGGATGAAGAATTTAGTAGGTGCATGACTGACTGTATGAGTGAGTGATTAAATGTGTCTCACTGAGTACATGGGTTAGTGACTAAACTGTCTTAATTCGTGCATCAGTATGTTTGTTGTTGTGTAAGCTGCTGCATGTGTTGATCAGTAGCTATAAGAGTGGCCATATGGGTTATTGATTGGTTGCCCAAGTATTTGAATGGGAGGCTGAGTGTGTGTGTGGGTGGCTGGGAGGTGCGTGACTCTGTGCATAGATGTGTAAGCAGTTGATTCACTAGGAGTATGAGTTCAAGAGTGCATGTGGAAACAGCTATATGGGCGGTTGACTGTGCATGGGTGTGTTGGTGAGTGAATGGATTTCTCATTGCTACATGTGCAAGTAAGTACGTATGTAAAACACAATACATGTGAGAGTTGAGATATATAAATAACTGAACATAAGAGCCAGTGAATGTGTGAGTGGCTGTATCGATCACTGTGAGCTTGTATCAGGGATTATATAAGAGAGTAAATATGTGTTATTATATGTTTGAATAAGTAAGATGTGTATAACTGTATAGTTGAGGAAATGGAGGTGTGATTGATTCTTTGCATGACTGACTAGGTGTGTGAGTAACTCCATGGATGAGTGACAGTCTGTGAGTGTCTGTTTATACTGAGTGTATGTAAGGTTATATTAGAGTCTGAAGAGGTTCATTGTATTATCACATGAGTGATGTGATCAGTGATGACAAATGAGATGTCATCAGTGATGTCATTTGAGTTGTCATCAGTGATGTCATCAGTGATGTCATTTGAGATGTCATCATTGATATCATTTGAGTTGTCATCAGTGATGTCATTTGAGATGTCATCAGTGATGTCATCAGTGATGTCACTGACCATGTCATGAATGATGTAATATGTGACATCATCAGCAGTGGATTGCGGGTGCGCGATATATAGTTAGCGCTTCTAACTATATATGGAATTTCAATGGTTTTATGCGAGTAAAATAAGGTTTTGTAAATGCTAATTCCTAACTATATATGGCCTATAACCTATGGTTTTTTCATTGAATTTTCAAGGTTTTGTAAATGCAAATTCCTAACTATATATCCACTATAACCTATGGTTTTTTCTGTGAATTTCATTGGTTTTTTAATAGCAAATATGAAAAGCTTTAAAATGTCAAGTACGTGATAGATAAAAACATTTTCGTATTTATGCACGCTGATGTGCTTTGAACGCTGCACCCCCCCCCCCTCCCCTCTTTTGCCTTAGTAGTACTCTCTCTTTGCAGATACTGAAGGGTAGTTAACGCAGGCCTTTACCCCCGTTGTAATCCGTCGTGCCTCCTTGTCTCTCCATTTGATTGATTGTTGTCCAAGCATTTACTGTTTTAGAATTGGTTCTCTTTGGATCATTCTCTATTTACAAACAAGCACAAAGTCGCAATACTCTGTTTAGTCTTTGCAGATAGTGAAAAATCGTGTAAAAAAATAAAAGTAATCGAGCAAAATCAGTAGGCCACTAATTGGATCTCTTTTTGACCTCGCTAAAATAGAAATATTAGGAACAACCCTTCTTGAGAAATACGAAAATAGTGAGATGAACTGAGCTCCACACCATGAGGGCTGCAAGACAGCTCGGCTCCATCACCCATCCCGCACAAAATAACGACAAACCCTATGCAAATATTAAAAATATAGACAACACACCAGCAAAGAAACAGGGTAAAACATTTTATTAAAAAACTATTTACATAACGTTGGTTTATAAGATGATGTCAGTAGTGGACCGATGTGTGAATAGATCGAAAACAGCACAAGGCTCCAAGATCCGGATAGCAAGCTCCTGGATGTTGGGTGCCATAGTTTAGAGTTCTGAATTTCAGCCTTTTTCAATGCCTGTGCTTTGTTGAATCAAAATGGCGGCTTGACACAAAGCTGACTCAAGCGTTGTTACTGATGCTATGCAGACCAAAACTGGTTTTCAGTTTGTACATTTTTCTAGATTTTTCAATCCAAGTTTGGTTGACTTTGTAGAACGATGGCTTCAGATTTTCAACATACGGTGTGGTGGCGCTGACTGGGAGGGGGCGCTTCGCTCCTGCCCCCTCCCCAAGTAAGATTTTCATACGTGAAAGTACGTTAATGGTTTTGGTCCCTGAGATGCTTCGATGTCACTACCATTCTCAAATAGCATAAGTTCTGGATGTTGGGTGCCATAGTTAAGAGTTCTGAGCAGTGCTTGTAACACTGTCTGAAGCTTATTTCCACCTACTGCAGCTTCACTATTCTCAAAGTAAGTGAGTGTCGTTTGTGGACCTGACTGCATTAGAAAACAATGTGATATGTTACCTTCCTAAACAGCTTGACGGAGGCCCCTGAGGGGCGGTGTGATGGCCATGGACTCGGAGAAGACGCTTGGCTCCGACACCCTCCCCAAGTCTTATAGCACTGGTGTAGCCTGAGATCGCCCCCGACATAGGCGGCCGGCTCCCGGGGTCCGGCGGAACTTTTTGCCTTTTGATGACTCTTCAATTCTGGACCTTGTCCCACAATCCGTTTGACCTGAAGACAAGCTGTAGTGGGGCGCCCCTTTATTGTTTTAGTTGCCATTCCGCCCGCTTTTGCTACACTGTGCCTCTTCCGCCATTCAGCTGTTTACCGCCCGCTCTTGCGACTACAGCGTCTCGCTCACCATGTAGTTGAGATGCGCCCGCTCTTGCGGTGCAGCGATAGGCGGCTGCCACAGGACTCTCAAAATGGCGGCCGGCTCTTCGGTTTTGGGCCTGGTCCACTAAAATGGCCCTGGGACACCTTGGAACTCGGACGCTTGTCTGCTAGGGCTTGGGTCCCATTCTCGAAAAGCGTCCCCTCAGCCGTGAAGATTCTACAAAAGTCTTGGGGGCCTCCGACTCCCGCAGGCTTCTGGTGGGGAGCGGCTGCCATGATTGCTCGTGGAATGGCCACGACGGAGCTACGAGATGGTAGTGGTCTCATGCTGACGCCAGCTTTAGTCTGAAACATCCAGAAACACTGTAGACAACCAATTCGATCAGTTCCGGTAGCGCCCCAACATGACCCGGAAGAGAAGAACTTGCCCTCCCCTCTTTGACTGATGGTTCTTGTTGCCTGTCCCCTCTGTTGTCATTTAACAGAACTTTTTGGACTGCTGAAAGGGGTTGTGTTCTGAACGCTGGTTGGTGGAGACATTTAGACTATATTCTTGACCTACGTTGTCGCGTAATGCGTTTTATGACACGCCGCGTTAGCGCACCCGGAAGTGATCCGAGGCGCGGTGCGCAGCGCGTAACGTAAGCGTAACAGGTCATGTGACTTGTTAATAAAACTTTTCATTGGTTCATTTTACTTTTGTTAATTTAATGATGAAAAGCTTGGTCATATGACCTAAAAATTACGCTTTTTATTATTTTCGAACAATATTTTTTTTTCAAACATATGTTATAATATTCCAGGCTAATGTACTTTCCCGGAAAATTTACAACTGTCTTGCAAGTAAAATATATTCCTTTTTCGAGAAAAAGGGCGTTTCTTCCTTCCATGACGGAGCCCTTGAGTAAAAGAGATTCGGCCTGCTGTCTTAGTCGCCGATACGCCTGATTATCAGATTCTTATCGATCACTTTATGTTGCAGACATGAAAAACACAACTGCCCTTGACCATTTATCTTTACTGCGTTCCTACATATTATACCTTTTATCCGTCATGTAATTGGACTGCTTTATTTCACTTGCCTTTTACTGATTCGAAAACAGTCACTAAAAGTAAAAACTTTACAAATGAAAATACTACTACCGTGTTTTGTTTTAAAAACCTTCATTGTGAAAATGTCAGTATACAAATACGGGCCTATAACCACGTGGGCCGGCCACGGAGCAAACTGAAATCGTATATGATGAGGAGACATTTACACTGTAGAAGAACGTAACGAGCGGGCCATTAGGTGACAAGAACAAAGGTGTCTAACAGTTGCGGAATCGGTGGACGTACATTTTGTAATTAAAATACGACAGGGCCACTTACAATAACATTTTCTAGATATACATTTGCGGGCAAAGAGTTACGAGTCCCATTTATACCGGCGCCATTTTGGGCGAGGCCGGGCAGGTCCAAGATATAGTCAAAATGTCTCCACCAACCATCGGCCAGACCAGAACCCCTTTCGGCCCTTTATGCTACAAGATGGTGTCTTCCATTCAGAAAATATTGGTGGCAGCATTTTGAAAGGAAACAGAAACAGCCGTTCTCCTAGTGAGTTTCACATTGTTACATTTAGGAAGAATGTTGAAAAGTAGTATGTGGAAAATCTGAAGCCATTTTTCTACAAACTCTCAATCAGACTTGGATGGAAAAAAAAAACCTGAAGAATGTACAAACTGAAAACCAATTTTTGTCTGTATAGCACCAACAGTAACGCTTGAGTCAGCTTTGTGTCAAGCCGCCATTTTCATTCAATCAATAGCGTCCCCCTGCACACATTCAGGGACCTGGTCGTGTCTTCAGATGAAACGCATTGTAGGAAAAGAAGCAGAAAGGAAAAGGAAAAAAGTTCCGCCGGACCTAGTGAAGCTGCAGCAGGTGCAAATAAGCTTCAGACAGTCTTACAAGCACTGCTCAGAACTCTCAACTGAGGCACTCAACATCCAGGACTTGCCATTCGGATCTTGGCGCCTTGTATTTTTGTTTTGTTTTTGATGGAGGGGAAACAACAAAAAACAGGCATTCAAAAAGGCTCAACAGTGCAGGGCGCCTTGTGCTGGTTCCGACCTATTCACACATCGGTCCACTACTGACATCACCTCATAAACCAACGGGGCACCCCACGCCGACTTTCGGCGCAGCATTGTAGGATGGCCACACCAGTGCGGCAATTTGCTGGACACCACCTCGGTGCCATCCAGATCTCGGCGCGTTCATTCAATCAATAGCGTCCCCCTGCACACATTCAGGGACCTGGTCGTGTCTTCAGATGAAACGCATTGTAGGAAAAGAAGCAGAAAGGAAAAGGCAAAAAGTTCCGCCGGACCTAGTGAAGCTGCAGCAGGTGCAAATAAGCTTCAGACAGTCTTACAAGCACTGCTCAGAAATCTCAACTGAGGCACTCAACATCCAGGACTTGCCATTCGGATCTTGGTGCCTTGTGCTGGTTCCGACCTATTCACACATCGGTCCACTACTGACATCACCTCATAAGCCAACGGGGCACCCCACGCCGACTTTCGGCGCAGCATTGTAGGATGGCCACACCAGTGCGGCAACTTGCTGGACACAACATCGGGGCCATCCAGATCTCGGCGCGTTCGACTCACTGTACCGCAACAGTGACCGCAACTCAGCTGGACACGCCGTCTTTCGGCGCAGCATTGTAGGATGCCACACCAGTGCGGCAATTTGCTGGACACCACCTCGGTGCCATCCGGATCTCGGCGCGTTCGAGTCACTGTACCGCAACAGTGACCGCAATTCAGCTGGACACGCCGTCTTTCGGCGCAGCATTGTAGGATGGCCACACCAGTGCGGCAATTTGCTGGACACCACCTCGGTGCCATCCGGATCTCGGCGCGTTCGAGTCACTGTACCGCAACAGTGACCGCAATTCAGCTGGACACGCCGTCTTTCGGCGCAGCATTGTAGGATGGCCACACCAGTGCGGCAATTAGCTGGACACCACCTCGGTACCATCCGGATCTCGGCCCGTTGTGCTGCCTTCGGCCTATTCGCACATCGGTCCGCTACTGACGCCGCCTCACGTGCCAACGGATTTTCTACGCTTTTTGTAGCCCTATGCCGCATAACAGGTCATGTGACTTGTTTATAAAACTTTTCATTGGTTCATTTTACTTTTGGTTTCCTAAAGATGGAAGGCTTGGTCATATGACCTAAAAATAACACTTTTCATTGGTTTAGAAATTTTTTTTTCCCCAAACGATGAAAGCCCCACCTTGTTTCTGGATCATTCAGACTGAAGCTGGCGTCAGCATGAGAGCACCACCATCTCGTGGCTCCGTCGTGGTCATTCCGCGAGCAATCATGGCAGCCGCTCCCCACCGGAAGCCTGCGGGAGTCGGGGGCCCCCAAGACTATTATACAATCTTCACGGCTGAGGGGACGCTTTTCGAGAATGGAACCCAAGCCCTAGCAGGCAAGCGTCCGAGTTCCAAAGTGTCCCAGGACCATTTCAGTGGACCAGGCCTAAAACCGAGGAGCTGTCCGCCATTTTAAGAGCCATGTGGCAGCCGCCTATCGCTGCACTGCAAGAGTGGGAGCAACTCAACAACATGGTGAGCGAGACGCTGTGGCCGCAAGAGCGAGCGCAACTCAGCTAGATGGCCGCCACCTGGGGAGGCCCGTTCACGCCGGCTCCCCCACGCCCCCCCCCCGGGCCGCCGCACGCCAATTTTCGGAGCAGCATTGTAGGATACCAAAACCAGTGCGGCAGTTTACTGGACATCACCTGGGTGCCTGTCGTACATGTTGTGTCAGCCATGTGACACTGGACACAGACCGCTACTGACGAGGCCTCCCCCCGCACCACCCGGGACGCCCCACGCTGTTTTTCTGTGCTGCATTGTAGGATCCCTAAACCAGTGCGGCACCCAGGCGACATCACCTGGGTGCCGTCCAGAACTCTGCACGTTGTGCTGCCTTGGGACTATTCGCACAACAGACCGCTACTGACGAGGCCTCCCCCCGCCCCACCCGGGACGCCCCACGCCAATTTTCGGAGCAGCATTGTAGGATCCCTAAACCAGTGCGGCACCCAGGCGACATCACCTGGGTGCCGTCCAGAACTCTGCACGTTGTGCTGCCTTGGGACTATTCGCACAAAAGACAGCTTCTAACCATTGTTGCTTTTTGTATTGAGAAATGTTTAAATGTTTTTAGTTTTTGTTCCGTTCGTTAAAGTTAGTAGTTAATAAAGTTTTATAACCTTATTTTGTTGGAGTGTTATCTATTTTTTTAAAAACGGGTGAATGGGGCCTTGAATCGGGTTATTGTCATGTGTGGGCTTTGGAAGTGTGCTGCTGCAGGATCGGACATTTCAAACTCAAATGCACGTTCTTTTTCTTACCTTTCCGAAGCATGGAGCGCAATAGCAGGCAGAGAAAGGGTGATGCACGTGTTGAACACTACCTGACCTGGCAAGTTGCTGGCAGTGCCCCCCCGCCCGCTCCTGAAAGAGGGCACACACACACCGCCGCCCCGAGTACTTCACAAATCTTTAAAAGACCATGCGCTTGTTCATGAGGCTTAAATGGTTTATCACCTCTTCTAGAACCCCTGCATCGACCCTCTGACGTTTCATGGAAAAATTACCATGTAACACAATACCAAGCCCTGTCAGCTGAAACCCCCAAGGAATCGTGGGGCATATTATCAAGGGGGTTTATCTCCGCTTTTTTGGCTTTAAAAACCATGAAAGCGGAGATAAAATTATTTCCCTATTATCAAGCTGTCGCTAACACCAGTTAGTGACAGCTAAAAGGAGATAGCGACCATCTTGGGCCCCGCTTTGCATGTCAGTGATACTTATCACTAATGACATGCAAAGTGGCGTGCCAAGATGTTAGCGACTGGAAACAGTCCCTAACATCGCTACCTTCTATTACCAACTTTTGGAGATATTCGCGCTAAGCGCGAATATCTCCAAAATCTAACACCTGCCCTGAGCAGTTCTTAGCCATGTTATCCAATGGGAGGTGGATAACATGGCTAAGAGCATTAGGTCGATAATACATGAATATCGCTGACTTTTCTGCGATAATAGCAAGGTTTATCTGCGATAAAAATCGCCGATGTGCGGCGATAATTTTTGTCTCTAAACAAGTTAGAGACAAAAATTATCGCTAGTTGTTCGTAATATGCCCCCGGGTTTTTGCTTGCAGAAATCGGGAGGCGGGAGACTAGCACTGAAATCAGTACTCACACGCCTGAATCAGGAGGATTGGCATGTCTGAATTCTCTACAGCTGGGGCCATAAACTACATCCGCAGGGTTAGGTGATAGCCTGGGACCAGCCTGGCATCTAAAATGGCTGCCGTGCACGACAAAATTGTGGCATTCGAAAAAAGGCAAGATGGCGCAGCCGCTGGAAGAGATGTATCAACATATATCAGCCTCCTCAGCCACCCTCAGGAAACATAGGGGATTAGGATACGTCTCCCGCACCCCCTTATACCTAGTACTTTAATTAACGAAGCACAAAATGGCGAATTCCCGTTTCGCTACCAGTTTGCGGCCCAGTTCGCGGCCCGTGAAGCGCTTCTACCGTGAAAAATCATTTTTTTTTAATTTTCCCCACGGGACCCTTTAATAACCCCAACAACATTCCTAGGGGGTCAAGAGGGGGATACCTTGCCCCCTTTCATTAAATTCCCCCTTAGTTTTTCACCTTTTCTTCTCTCTCGATCCTACCGAGAGACAAGATGGCGGCCGCTCCGGACTGTCACGCAGCAAAAAAAAAAAAAAAGCTCACGCACAGCCGCTGGAAGAGATGTATCAACATATATCAGCCTCCTCACCCACCCTCAGGAAACATAGGGGATTAGGATACGTCTCCCGCACCCACTTATAACTAGTAATTTAATTTACGAAGCACAAAATGGCGAATTCCCGTTTCGCTACCAGTTCGCGGCCGCGCTTCTACCGTGAAAAATCATTTTTTTTTTATTTTCCCCACGGGACCCTTTAATAACCCCAACAACATTCCTAGGGGGTCAAGAGGGGTCTACCTTGCCCCCTTTCATTAAATTCCCCCTTCGTTTTCCACCTCTTCTTCTCTCTCGATCCTACCGAGAGACAAGATGGCGTCCGCTCCGGACTGTTTAGAATGTTGACAGACACCGGAGAGCCAATCAGCTTTCTGCGCGCAAAGTTCCGATAAGCGAAAAGTAAGCGGACCGGATCGCTGCCCAGAGCGCTGTTACAGATATATATCTTGGTTTGAACGTTAATTTCTCAAAAACTACTGGAGCACATATATTGAGACCTAGCAAAGGCGCATCGGGCTAACAGTCCCTACAATTTTGCCAAGTTTCGTGCAAATCCATTCAGCCGTTCGAGCTAAAAGTGAGTCCAACCGCCCTATGGAAAACTCAATGCAAAAAACGCGTTTTGGGACCCCCCTTTTTTCTCAGCCCCCCCTTGACGAAACCCCACCAAATTTTCAGGGGCTGCTCAGAAACAAAATGTGCCATTTTCCTGAAAATTGCAGCCGATTCCGTCCACAAACGCCAAAGTTATTAGACATAGAATTTTCAAAAGTCCCATAGAGAAAAAATTCTAACTATATATACCTACTGGCGATAGCCAGTAGGTAATATATATATATATATATATATATATAAATATATATATATATATATATCTAGCTATCTATCAAACTACAGAAAAAACTCCAACGCATCCAAAACGCCTCAGCCAGACTCATCCTAGACATCCCCCGCCAAGCTATATAGAGAGAGTTTTGCATGTTCGGAGGCGGAAGGCTATTGGCGCTGGAACCCCGTACACAGTGAGTACACAGCAGCGTTGTTGATTTGAAAAGCACTATGTCAGCAGGCGCACGAAGAGGGAGGGATGTGGCAGCCCTTGAAGCATTTGACGACTCCCCGGCTGGGGGGTCGAAGGTGACCACATCGGAGGAACCAGGCGCGAGTGGTGGTTCCAGCGTCCGTGATAAATTCAAACTGCTCGAAAAGCTCCTAAAACGTGAACAGTCCAAATGGTGGGAACACCGCTCCTTGAGTAGATATCTGGAAGTAAATCGTATTCCTTGGGGGCTGAGAGTCATGTTGGCCCCCAGTTACGAACATCCGGATCCAGAAATGCTCAGGGAGTGGGCAGAGTGTAACTTGGACTCGTCTCGGCGACTGGTCGAAATCCTGGTACGATATGCAGAGAGTGATCGGATTAAAATCCAAAAACAAATTAATGAAGTAAATGCAGAAATTGACACCATTAGTGCAGATAATGCTATGGACTGCAAAAAGTTCAGAGAGGAAATGCTGGTGAGAGTGCAGACGGAGGAAGATATAATCAGAAAAAGGAAAACTTATAAATTCCAACGAGATAAGACTGATTACATGGAGGGGCGTATCTTTACATTTGCGCGAAAATACGAAGCCATAAAAGCCACAAGACCGCATGCCGCTCTTAACATTTTGACCATGGCAACAGCATCTAAAGCAAAATCACCCGACAACTCCTCCATCACTGACCTTAGTTCAACCATGGACAGTGGTTCTGAGTCGGATGCATCTAGAGGGGAGCCGCGGTTGGGGTTTACCTGGTATACCCTGGCTCAGGAACTAGACTGCATACGCCAGGACAGATGGGATACACTGCACCCGAGAGTGTCACCGCAAGTACATACAAAAGCAACAACACCAAGCGACGAGAACGGCGGAAATCCAACGCAAGGCGCAAAACCAAAGAAAATGAATTACAACAAACGGTGGAACACCAAAAAAAACAAGTAGGCAACTTGCCAAATGTACCTGACATTGGTCTCTCTGTGATTAATCTTACTTCTGCTGTTTTTACTGAATCCGAGATACGCACTTTGTCGATGGGCCTATCCTTTTGTCCACCACGCGACTTTAACTATGCCAACACAAGAATAGATCTTTTTAAATTCACACGGAAGTTAAAGTTGCAGAAACATTTTTCTAACAGTAAACTACGTACGACAGTAGGGAGACCAGAGGTCACGCCAACAAGGCTGGGTCTTGCTGTGAATGATGTTCCATTAATGCAGGACATGGAGGCTTTGAGATTGGAACAGGCTGTCTCGCAAAGTACACAGGAGGAGCCAATCACCAACATTGGCAGATTGACCAAATTTAAACCAAGTTCCACATTCACACCCCTCATGGCATATGACAACATTGACATTTTTCATGATGCATCCATTAAGGAAGTCAAGGCGTTATATGCAAAGACATTGAAGACCAAGCATTACAATTACAGGCATAATATTGAATACGACAAACTGGTCAAAAAGATGGCAATATGATAGTCCGTCAATCTGACAAGGGCGGCAACGTCGTGCTTTGGCCTAGACATTTGCATATGGAGGAAGCCCTCCTACAACTGAACGATCAAAGCTGCTACAAGCACTGTGACGTAGGGGTCATTAAAAAAGTACAATCTGACTTTTATTCAATGCTGATGGGTTGGCGTTCATCTGGACTAATCAGCATGGATGAGTTCAAATTTCTAAAAAATGACCACCCTATCACCCCTGTGCTATATCTCATCCCCAAAGTTCACAAAAACGCTGATAAACCCCCGGGAAGACCAATTATCTCTGCATGTGGGGGCTTCTTGGAAAATACTACAGCTTATGTTAACTCATTTTTACAGGAGTATGTTTGTGAACTTCCATCATACATCCAAGACTCAAGTGACTTTTTAAGAAGGATCAAGGATGTTAAGTGGGACAAAGATTACTGGTTAATGACACTTGACGTAACATTGTTGTACACCAGTATTGTGCATGCAGATGGGATGAGACCCATCCAATTTTATTTGGGCCAGCGACCAATTGAAATGTTGGAACACAACAAAATGCTGTTATCTATGACTAGCTTTTGCCTAAATCATATCTATTTTATGTTTCACAACCAATTATTGCCAGCAGATCAGGGAGGTCGCCATGGGGCCTGTTTCTCTCCCAGTTATTCCTGTTTACACATGGGCTACTGGGAGAGGCAGGTCCTTTTTGGTGACCACCGTGACATCTGCAATAGTCACATCATACGATGGTATAGGTACACCGATGATGTGTTCTTGATTTGGCAAGGTACACATACAGAGGCAGTCAATTTTGTTGAGATCCTGAATTGCAATGCTTTTAATCTAGCGTTTACAACAGACATCAGCAAGTCCCAGGCACATTTTTTGGACATCACAATTGAAATTAAAGGGGACAAGTTGGAAACAAAATTGTACAGAAAGCCCACTGCGGGCAATACTGTACTCCACGCCGATAGCCACCACCCACCGCATTTGATTAGGAGCATCCCCTATGGGGAAATGCTCCGAATCAGGCGGGTCTGCAGCACAAATGATCAGTGCAAGTCAGCTCAGGAAGCCAGCAAACAGAGGTTTCTAGCCGAGGGTACAAAGAGGCTATATTAGACACAGCTATTGGCAAGGCGAATGCACTGTCCCGTGATGCCGCACTAGTCCTCAAGAAAGCTCAGAGGCCCATTGAAATCAAGGCACAACAACCAACCAGACTCATCTGGACTTACAATAGACAGCATGGGGCACTAAGGAAAATAGTGAACAAGCACTGGAACTTAATTCGGTTTGATCCAGTAATTGGTGAACATATGCCAATCAAACCAGAAATCACATTCAGGAAGGCATATTCTATGCAGGATGCTTTAGTAAAATCCAGCCCTGAGGTGATTCCCCCCCAAAAACTGGATGGCAACTAGCAAGGGATTTAGAAAATGTTCCAGCTGTAAGGCGTGCTTAAATGGAATCAGTAAAACTGAATTCATGACAGCTCTCTCCCCGGTGCCCCACAAAATCAATAAACAACTGACTTGTAAGAGTGAATACGTGGTGTATGTGCTGGAGGGTCCGTGTGGCCTGCAATATGTTGGTAGTTTCAAGTTGCAGGTCCACAAAAGGATACTCCAGCACATAAGGGTGATCAACACCAATGACGCCACGTACCCGGTTGCCAGGCATTTTAAGGAGTGCCACAACAACAACAGTGGACTCCATAGGTACTATACCATTGACACAGTGGGTCCCCTGAGAAGAGGTGGCAATAGGGAGGGCATCCTAAGAGCACTTGAAACCAGATATATTCTAGAAATGGACAGCAAGACCCCGAGGGGTCTTAATTCAACAGAAGATTTCCATACCTGCCTCTAATAACTAGGACCTTAATATTCAAGTTCAATGTGCCTGGGACATTTAGAATTCTTTTAATCATTGCCCATACCTTTTTACTGGACCAACTTAAAATGTATCTCCAACGGGGTTGGTCAGTGAAAGCATCTTTTCGTCTGGTTCCCATACCTTGTGAGTCACCTCAAGTATTTGCCGTAGGTTAGGAGTAGCCTACACGAAACATCGTGCATTACTTGGTTTTAATTTTTGATGTTTTTTTTATTTTCTACACATTCACAAATATTTGGTTTGTCCTCAGAAAAACTTGACGTTCTACTGAAAGACGTTGTACATACGGGGCAGGTGGTATAGTTGCGATCTATTAGACAGCATAGAAAAAATTCTCTAAGGGAAAATGTGGTCTGAATTTAAATCACCAAATTTTATGGTGGTTTTAATCCGATTGTTTTACAACTATTTATTTTGTATATATTAATAATGAATCTTTTATCCAAGTATTTTACATCAATTTTGTAGAGGGTAAAAAATATCGTTTTAATCGGACCAAAGTATTAATCAATGCATTTTAAAAGTGATTGTTTTATATTACCGGGGATTATCCCATTATGCACAATGAATAAGTGTGTTTTCCATGTCTGTTGTTACATACCCCTGCCTCGCTGTCAGGTCAACCAATGAAATACACTAATTTTCTTGCACTTGCACTTTAAAAACTGCCCACTTCTCTCATGGCGTCATGTGACCAAGGCCTCTGTGTAGGCCGAAACGTTATGCTGACGAGGTGCGATCATTAAAAAAACTCACCTGCATCCTGGGTCTTCCGTTCCTTCTTTCTGTTGCGTTCCGGAGCTGATGGACATGGTTGTTAGTTCGGAATAAACAGGCATATATATATATATTCACTGAAAAAACCATAGGTTTCACACCAGTTATAGTTAGCTGGAAATTTTACTGACATAAAACCATGGAAATTCCAACGTTATAGTTAGTTGGACTCACTATAACAAGCACGCCTGCAATGCACTGCTGATGACGTCACATATTACATCACTCATGACATTGTCAGTGACATCACTCATGACATCACTGATGACACCAGCCAGTGAATGTGTGTCTTTCTTTAAAATTAATATGTTTAATATTTGTATTTGTAAAGGTTGATGGAAGAATAAATGGTTAAATAAGTGTGTGAATGGATGGGTTTTAAAAAAAAAATGATTGGTTAACTGCTTTATTAAGTGTATTTTATTGAATACATATATTAGCGAGTAACTTTTAAATATTGAAATATATGTATCAGTGTTTCACTTTGTGTATAAGTAGCTGCATGGGTTGGTGACTGACTCACTGTTTGTATGTGTTTTGAAGACAGCATATGTGCAGGACTGTATGGGTGGATGAGTGTGTATATGTGTGTGTTAGTGAGTGAATGACTGTCTCACTATTGTGTTTTTTTAGTAACAACATATATTTTATTCTAGTGTATGTGAGTTTTGATGTATATAAGTGAGTATATGTGAGAGTAAGAGATTGTAAGAGTTCCTGTTTAAATAAGTATATGTTTATATAAATGATTGTTTAAGAGAGTAAGTATGTATAAGTTTCCTTAGAAGTAAAGAGGTAGTGTGTGTATAGTTTTATATGCAATAAATGGATGTTCAATAATTTATTTGCATGTGTAAGTATGTGTGTGAGTAACTTTTGGATGACTGTCGGTGTATAACAGGATGTGTAGATGTATCACTACATATGATGAGTGAGTATATGTATGAGTGACTATATAGAACTGTTGGTAAATGAGTGGATGTGTATATAGATGGTGGAATTACTGAATTGGTTGTTGTAATTGGTATGGGTATCTCCATTTTTTTAAAAATGTTAGTTTCTATTTTTGAATATCTATTTCAAGGGTTACTTTACACTAAAAGGAGACCTGTCTCTCTGTCACAAGGATGGTGTCATAAGTGATGTCATGAGTGATGTCACTGACAATGCCATGAGTGATGTAATATGCGATGTCATCAGCAGTGCATTGCAGGCGCGCTTGTTATAGTGAGTCCAACTAACTATAACGTTGGAATTTCTATGGTTTTATGTCAGTAAAATTTCCAGCTAACTATAACTGGTGTGAAACCTATGGTTTTTTCAGTGAATTTAATAGGTTTTTTAAATGCTAATTCCTAACTATAACTGGTGTGAAACCTATGTTTTTTTCAGTGAATATCACAGGTTTTTTAAATGCTAATTCCTAACTATATATAGGGTCTCAAACCTATGAAATGTAATATTTTTTATAATGAATCTTATATTGTATTTTTATATAATAATATTTTTTTATTTATTTATGAAAACATCGTGACGTATCGCGTAGCCGTGTCCGCGTGATACGCACGGCGTAAGCGCACCCGGAAGTACTCGAGCGAATACGATCGCGCAACGTAAGCATCCGACGCGCTTATGTGACTTGCCCCGTGGCGCACCCCCGGGTGCACCCGGCGGCACGTCCCGTAAGCGCATCGGGTCATGTGACCTGAAAATTACACTTTTTATTGGTGCAGAACAGTTTTGGTTTCCAAATGATGAAAGCCCGGGCCATATGACCTGAAAATAACACTTTTCATTGGTTCAGGGCAGTTTTTTTTCCAAATGATGAAAGCCCCCACCTTTTTTCCTTATTCTGACTTTGTCCTTTGACTGAGGTAGACCTGTTTGGAGATATAAGAGACATATTTTGTACTTTAAAATGGCTACAGTAGCAGCAGCAGCTGGAGCATCTGCACCACCACCACACCCACCACCACCAAGAGGACCACCACAACATCACATTGGTGGTCAAGAAGATGAGGAGGAGGAGGAGGAGGAGGAAGAGGGGAGAAGGTGGCTGCCAGAAGATAATACCCCATACAGGCCAAGGCAGCACATTGTATGGGAGTTTTTTTCTATCCCAGAGGGCAAGAAGAGTGTCAATGCGCCCAAGGTGACTTGCCAAATCTGTGGCATTGAACTTTCAAGGGGGAACCCTAACAAAAAATATTCATTTGGTAATAATACCATGATTAGGCACATGCAGCGCAAGCATCCGAACAACTATGCTGCCGCAGAGGTGAGAGAACTGGCCTCCCCAATCTTCAACCTGCACCTCCAAAAGAAAGCAACCCACTCCACCGGGACCAGAGACAAGGGAGACGATCCCTTGCATACAACCACGGTTTGGTGAATTCAGGATCACATGTATTTTTTGTGGTAAGACCATCTCCTATGGTGAGCAGAGCATAAAGCTCATCCTCCTTCTTGCTGGCGACAACCACAATTGCCCCAAAAAACCCTAATTTTCCTGATTTTTTTTGCTCCAGTTGAGCCATTTTCAATTCCCTGTTTTTTGTTTCTCCCCATAAAAATAACAAAAAAATATAAAATAGTTCATGAAAGCCAAAAAAAGTACAAAATGTTCAAAAAACATTAAAAAAATATAAAACAACAAAAAGAAGAAAAAAAACAGTTCTTTTTAGAACTACCTCCAATTTATAAAAAAAGGCTACATTTTTTAAAAACTCTATCATTTTTTTTTCCCCATGGAACGCTTCCCGGTACCCTCTGCGGTGCGCGTACCGGGCGCTCCCCCCGCGGGGCCCTTTTATAACCCCCACATCAAACCTAGGGGGTCAAGAGGGGTCTACTCAGCTCCCTTATGGTCATTTCCCCCTTTGTATTTGCCACCTCTTGTGTCTCGATCCTACCGAGACACAAGATGGCGGCAGCTCCGGACTGTTTGGAATATTGACAGACACCCGAGAGCCAATCAGCTTTCCGCGCGAGAACTCGCGTAGCGCGCTGGTTAGCGCCCCGGTGCGCGTACTGGGGAGCGCTTATAGATATATATATTTTTTTGAACCTAAATTACTCAAAATCCACTGGAGCACATATCTTGAGACATAGCAAAGGCACATCGGGCTACCAGTCCCTACAATTTTGCCAAGTTTGGTGGAAATCCATTCAGCCGTTCTGGCTAAAAGTGAGGTTGACCGCCCTATGGAAATTAACATGGGGAAAACATGTTTTGGGACCCCACTTTTATCTCGGCCCCGCTTGACAAATCCCCCCCCCCCAAACTTTCAGGGAAGCACTGAGGCACCATGAGGCACATTTGAGGAAATTTTCAGGCAGATTCCTCAACCGGCGCCAAAGTTATTCACAATAGAATGTTGAGATTTTGTATTGAAAATAATCCTAACTATAACTACCTACTGGCGACCGCCAGTAGGTAATATATATATATTTTTATTTTATTTTTATTATGTTTTTAGGCTCTGCTTGTTCCTTACCTGTAGCGAGATTGCTTCGCCAGGTAGCGTCTTCGTGCTAGGCGCTGTTGAATCGCCTCACCGAACGGACCTGCCATCTTGGGTAGGGAAGGTCGACGGTCCAGTTGATCGCCCCTCCCACCCTCCTCCCACCCATTCAACCATGAATAAAAATAACGGACATGCACGTCCGCGCAGCGGGCGGACGCAGCGGGCGCGCCGGCGGCGCGCTAAAGGCAAGCCCGTCTGTGCCCGTCCGTGTCCCGGACGTGGCCAGCGCCAGCCTCCCTGTCGGTGCCTCACTGATACCCCACAAGACCAGGACTCGCTATTCGCGTGAGTACCTAATGGCACTGAAACCCACTCCCTGCCCTTGTAGCAACACATGGGAAGTAGCTGGCGATCCCTTGCGGGTCTGTCAAGCTTGTAATTTCTGTTATCAGCCTATTCTCCCATCTCTAACTTTGTCCCCCGGTGATCCGTCACTCATTCGGGCAGGCCTGATCAATGCCAGATCACTGGTTAAGCACTCTGAGGACATTTTTGAAATACTGAGTGACAACCAACTGGATCTTCTCTTCGTCACTGAAACCTGGTTAAATGAGTCATGCGGACTGGTGGTCGAATTTGCCATCCCACGAGGTTTTAAAATTGCTAGGAACGACCGCCCATTAGGTAGAGGTGGTGGCCTAGCAGTCATATTTAGAGATCTATGGACTCTCTCTCTAGAACCCCATGGCCCCCCAGGGGATGCTGAGATATTGCATTTCTCACTTTCACTTGGGGCGCACTTCACTCTAGGGGGCTCTCTGGTCTACCGACCACCAGGCCATGTTGGCAGATTTCTAGGTACATTGGAGGATATAATAATCCCACGAGCATTGAGATACTCCAGATACCTTCTTCTGGGGGATTTCAATATTCATGTAGATAATCTGGACCTCCCTGACACGTCTCGCCTGAGTGAAGCTCTTGCCATGGCCCAGCTTAAACAATGGGAAAAAACTCCCACTCACTCAGGTGGACATGTCCTTGATTTAGTTTGCACCAATTTCGACATTAATCTAACCACCCCCGAAATTGTGCCCTGGTCCGACCACAAACTGATCAGATTTTTTTGGCCCCTCACATGCCCGGTTAAGACTAACAACTTAACTGCTCATAAACAAAAAATTAATGTAGAGATCATGTCTGAACATCTCGACACCTCCCGCCCCACTCTACCTATGGAAATTGAGCTGGCTGTTAGTACATTTAACTCCTGGATAGAAGATGGTTCAGCCGCATCAACAAAAACAGGCCGGGTTTGCCGATTGCGTACCACTCCTTCTAAACCTTGGTTCTCCTCCACCCTTCGTGATCTTAAGTCAGGTTGCAAAAAACTTGAACGAACATGGAGACAAGCCTATCTCCCCCAGGCTAAAAAGATCCTAAGGATGGCGCAAAAGAAATATTATGCGGCAATCAGAGCCGCTAAAGGCCAATATTTCGAAGGGCGCATAACTAATGCCAATAACAATAGCAAAGAAATCTTTGCTATAGTGAAAAGTTTTACTTCACCCTGTGCTGCCCAACCCATACTTGCCTCCACAGAGAAATGGTGCAAAGAACTCTCCGTTTTCTTCGTGGACAAAATCACCAAAATCCAGGATGATTTACTTACTGTATGTAACAGTTTTCCACCTATATTGGCCATCCCGTCTCCTGTGTTACCTACCCCCATGGAATGGTTTCACCAGTTCTCCCCAGTAGAAAATACGGACATTGTCAGTATCCTCACCTCCCTACACTCAGGCTCCCCTTCTGACCCGTGCCCGGCCAGTGTGCTTGCGCGCCTCGCGGACACAGTGGGCAATGAGATAACGCATATTATCAATTGCTCTTTCCTCACTGCCACCGTCCCGACCTGCTGGAAGCTAGCTAAATTGCTCCCACTTATAAAGAAAAATGGATTAGACCCTGCTATCCCTGCTAACTTCCGGCCTATATCATTGCTGCCGGCCCTAGCAAAAGTATGTGAAAAAGTCGCCTTCACTCAGTTAGACAAATTTGTCGAAAATTCCAAGCTTTACATCCAGCACAGTCAGGCTTTAGAGCGGCCTATAGTACAGAGACGGCGTTGGTGGAAATCTCCGAGGCCATTCGGGAGTGCTTGGACGAAGGTGGCAGAGCGGCTCTGATTTTATTAGACCTCTCTGCCGCCTTCGATACTGTCCCTCACTCCCTTCTGCTTACCAGATTAGCGGCCATGGGCATCACAGGCTCTGCTCTTGACTGGCTAACGTCCTTTCTGGACAATAGATTTCAACAAGTCTGGATGCCGCCCTTCGCCTCTTCCCCCAAGAAACTGGTAACGGGCGTACCGCAGGGCTCCACTCTTAGCCCCCTGCTTTTTAATATTTATCTAACCCCGCTTATTTTTCTTGCTGAACAATTGGGAGCAAAAATAATGGCTTACGCTGATGACACTCAACTCCTGTTTACCTGGCCCAAAAATAATCTGGATACATCTGAAGCCCAAACCTGTTTGTCATCTGTCTTTCGTTGGCTTGCCCTCGCCCAATTAAAATGCAACGAAAGCAAATCTGAAATTTAGCTTTATGGCTCCTTCCCAGACAACTTTGGCAACTCTCTCTGGCCAGCCGACTTACCCTGTCCCAAATCCATTGGTGGCCCTGCAAAAAATCTCGGAGTCTGGTTTAACAACGACCTTAAATACGAGGATCACATAAAAAGACTCACAGGGACCTGCTTCTCTACACTTAAAACTTTACGCAGGTTCTTTCCACTTCTCCCGAGAGCGGCCAAAGAGACTGTCATCCGTGCCCTTATATTATCCAGATTGGATTACGCAAATGGCCTCTTCAGTGGCCTTCCTGCTTATTTGATTCATCGCCTCCAGGTTATACAAAATGCCGCTGTACGGCTTCTGTTTAACATTCCAAAAAGTTCAAGTGTCCGCCAACCCCTCCGCGCCCTGCATTGGCTCCCAGTTGCTCACAGGATTCTATTTAAAATCCTGGTCCTTGCCTTCCGAGCTGTTCACCAAGTCGGTCCTGTCTACCTAAGGAAAAGGTTTTCCTTATATGTTCCCAACCGCCCCCTCAGATCAGCTAATCTACACCAAATGAATGTTCCAAAATTCAAATATAGCAGGCTTGGCGGCCAATCCATCTCAGTCAGAGCGGCGAGAGCATGGAACACCCTCCCTCAGCAGCTAAGAACAGCTCCTTCCATTACTCGGTTCAAGAAAGGACTGAAGACCTATCTTTTTAACATCACTGTATAGGTTCTCCCTCTACCTTTCCTATTTCCCCTTTTCGCGCCAGGATACTATTTTTTAGTAATAGAGCGCGCTATAAAAGCCTATAATAATAATAATTATATATATATTCACTGAAAAAACCATAGGTTATAGACCATATATAGTTAGGGATTATCATTTAAAAAACCTTATTTTATTTGCACAAAACCATTGAAATTCCATATATAGTTAGTTGCACTAACTATATATCGCGGACCCGCAATCCACTGCTAATGATGTCACATATTACATCATTCATGACATGGTCAGTGACATCACTGATGACATCACTGATGACATCTCAAATGACATCACTGATGACATCACTGATGACATCTCAAATGACATCACTGATGACATCACTGACATCTCATTTGACATTACTGATTACATCACTGATGATATCATTTATGTGATAATACATCTTCAGACTCTAATATAACCTTAGATACACTCAGTGTAAACAGGCACTCACAGACTGTCACACATCCATGGAGTTACTCACACACCTAGTCAGTCATGCAAAGAATCAATCACATCTCCATTTCCTCAACTATACAGTTATACACACCTTACTTATTCAAACATATAGTAACACATATTTACTCTCTTATACAATCCTTGATACAAGTTCACAATGATTCATACAGCCACTCACACATTCACTGGCTCTTATGTTCAGTTATTTATATATGTCAACTCTCACATGGAGTGTGTTTTACATATGTACTTACTTTGACATGTAGCACTGCATTATCCATTCACTCACCAATATACTCATGCACACAGTCAACTGTCCATACAGCTGTTTCTACATGCACTTTTGAACCCATACACCTAGGGAATCAACTGCTCACACATCTATGCACAGAGTTATACACCTCCCAGCCACCCACACACATACTCAGTCTCCCATACAAATACTTGGGCAACCATTCAATAACCCATATAGTTACTGATATAGCTACTGATTTAAACATGCAGCAGTTTACAGAACAACATAAATAATGATTGCCAAATTAAGACACTTTAATCACTAACCCATACACTCAGTGAGACACATTTAATCATTCTCTCATACAGTCAGTCATGCACCTACTAAATCCTTCATCCAGACACTTATACATCCACTCATTCTTCAATATGTAAGACATATTTTAACTTTACAGAAACATACAGTCACTGGGTGTTGTCATCAGTGATGTCATCAGTGATGTCATCAGTGATGTCATTTGAGATGTCATCAGTGATGTCATCAGTGATGTCACTGACCATGTCATGAATGATGTAATATGTGACATCATTAGCAGTGGATTGCGGGTCCGCGATATATAGTTAGTGCAACTAACTATATATGGAATTTCAATGGTTTTGTGCAAATAAAATAAGGTTTTTTAAATGATAATCCCTAACTATATATGGTCTATAACCTATGGTTTTTTCAGTGAATTTTCAAGGTTTTGTAAATGCAAATTCCTAACTATATATGGTCTATAACCTATGGTTTTTTCTGTGAATTTCATTGGTTTTTTAAAAGCTAATATCTATAGCTGTAAAATATATTCTTTATTAAGTGACGTATCACGTAGCCCGTGAGACGCCTCATGATGCATCGCATAACCGTGACGTATCGTCTCTGCAGCGCAAACCAAACCCAAAACGTAAGCGCGCCAGAACACGCTTAAAGATATATATATATTTTTTTAACCTTAATTAGACAAAATCCACACGTGCACATATCACAAACGTTCAAAAAACACAATATGTCGGACTCCCGTTACGCTGCCGGTTAGCTGCCCGGTTAACGTACCAGGAAGCACCTTTACCGCGAAAAATCGCAATTATTTTTTTCTTTTGCCCCGCAGGGAACTTTAATAGCCCCCTCATCAATCCTAGGGGTTCAGGAGGGGTCTGCCTTACCCCTTTCATTCATTTACACCTTTTTTTTCCACCTCTTGTCTCTCGATCCTACCGAGAGACAAGATGGCGGCCGCTCTGGACTGTTTACAATGTTGACAGCCAATCAGCTACTCCTCAGGATTTTTTTTTTTTTTGGGCCCCGCGTGGTTTTATAATATCCCCCTCATCAATCCTATGGGGTCAGAAGGGGTCTACCTTGCCCTCTTTCCTTCATTTCCCCCTTTGTTTTGGTCTCCTCTTGTCTCTTGATCCTACCGAGAGACAAGATGGCGGCCGCTCCGGACTGTTTACAATGTTGACAGCCAATCAGCTACTCCTCAGACTCCCGTTACACTGCCGGTTAGCTTCCCGGTTAGCTGCCCGGTTAGCTGCCCGGTTCGCTTACCAAGACGCGTCTCTACGGCGAAAAAATCGGATTTTTTTTTTTTTTTGGGGGCCCGCGTGGCTCTATAATATCCCCCTCATCAATCCTAGGGGGTCAGAAGGGGTCTACCTTGCCCCCTTTCCTTCATTTCCCCCTTTGTTTTGGCCTCCTCTTGTCTCTCGATCCTACCGAGAGACAAGATGGCGGCCGCTCCGGACTGTTTAGAATGTTGACAGACACCGGAGGGCCAATCAGCTTCGCATCGCAAAGTTCCGATACGCGAAAAGTTCGCTAACCGGATCGCTGCCCGGAGCGCTGTTACAGATATATATCTTGATTTAAACGTTAATTTCTCAAAATCCACTGAAGCACATATATTGAGACCTAGCAAAGGCACATCGGGCTAACAGTCCCTACAATTTTGCCAAGTTTCGTGGAAATCCATTCAGCCGTTCGGGCTAAAAGTGAGTCCAACCGCCCTATGGAAATTAACATGGGAAAAACGCGTTTTGGGACCCCCCTTTTTTCTCGGCCCCCCCTTGACGAACCCCCCCCAAATTTCCAGGAGCTGCTCAGAAACAAAATGTGCCATTTTCCTGAAAATTTCAGCCGATTCCGTCCACAAACGCCAAAGTTATTAGACATAGAATTTTCAGAAATCCCATAGGGAAAAAATCCTAACTATATATACCTACTGGCGACCGCCAGTAGGTAATATATATATATATATATATAACAGCTCCACTCGCACCGGCCTGTCGCACTCCGAGGCGGGTGCCTGCCAGTCGGGGGTGCACCCGACGTCAATGTCAGCTTCAACAATCCCTCCCCGCAATCCTCGGGAAATAGGAGGCAGCACTCCAAAGATAGATGCACAAAGTAGTTTTAATCTCACACAAAGCGCTTTCGGCACTCGGCCTTCGTCAGTAATGAGACGCTAATGACAAACAATAGATTGTATTTAAACTCCCGCGTTGCACGGGTGCTAAACATAAAGATAGGACTACCATCAAAGGATAAATTCAAACATAGAAATGGCGGTCGCCATCTTGTAATGGTAGTGGTCGCAATATGTTATTCGCATATGTTACAACATTACATGAGTAATATCTCATTTATATCACCACACAATGCAACTATTTAACTAAATCATCACGCCCTGGATGGGCCAATATCAGACGGCAACTGCCTATTCAATGAATGCAATATGCAAATATTCAACAAATGTAACCGTGTTAAAGTAATGTGTGAATCGAAATTGATCCTCACCGCCATATGGCCACAATATTAACACCAAGTTTGAGGTCCCCCTCTATTCCTTATGCTATGCCGCCCTGGATGGGCATGAATCCATAGTAGTATCTACAACGTACCACAACCCTTATGGAAATAAAATATTTACATAATAGAAGTTCATTCATCCTTCCATTTGGAAACAGTAAGCAAACATGAAGCAATGTTACAGTCAATTCAAATCAAATCATCCCAGGTGCACAGCTAAGTCCTCATGCATGTTCAATCCAGTAGGCATTTTACTTAACAGATCGATAATATATCGTGATTCCAAACGCCTTAATTTCAGGAGTCTGTCACCACCCCTTACATTCACCGGGACAGAGTCCAAGCAGAAAAAGGTCAACAATTCTCTGTTGCGTGCATGCTCCTTATCAAAATGTCTCGCAACTGGATAAGTGGCATCTGCATTCTGTATCGCTCTTTGGTGCTCCAATATCCTTAGTTTCACTGGATTGGTTGTACTGCCCACATACCTTCTGCCACAAGGACATGTTAGACAGTACACCACGTAAGGCGTGGAACATGTGAGGAATTTTAAAATTCTTTTGGGCTCCTTGACACCTGGAATGCTGTACTGAGTTACACGTTTACTTCCCTTGCACGCCTTGCAACGTCCGCAGGGAAAGAAACCTTTCATAGGTTCAATTTTAGGTTTGGGTTTCATTTCGTCATGGTGACTATGAACCAAATAGTCCTTCAATGCTCTTGCTTTTCTGAATGTTATCATAGGATAGGAGGGCAGATCATGCTTTATGACATTGTCCGTCATCAAAATGTTCCAATGCTTCCGCAAGATGCGTTTAATGTCACAAGAGTTCCTCGAATACGTTGTTATTAATCGAAATTGCCCATTCTCAGATTGTTTGTTCTTCTCTTTTTCTTCCAACAATTTGCTCCTTTCAAGGTTCTCAACTTTACTTAATGATTGTTGCAAAGTTCTGGCATTATATCCCCTTGCTTTGAACCTTTGTATGCAGTTGCTGGCGGCCTTTTTGAACTCATTGTCCTTAGTATTATTCCTCCTTATCCTTAAAAGCTCACCATAGGGTATGCTGTGAACCAAGCTCTTTGGATGCCCGCTGGTTGCATATAGTGTAGAATTGCCCGCGGTGGCCTTTCGAAAGAGCTTAGTATGCAGATTGCCTCCTTCAATGAAAACAGTCAGATCTAGATAATTCACTTCCTTTTGGCTGATTTCTCCTGTGAATTTCAGATTATTCTCATTATTGTTGAGTACCTCCAGATATTCTTCAGCTAACTCAACTGATCCTTCAATGATAATGAACAGGTCGTCTATGTAACGATACCAACATCTCACCAGTTCGTTCCATTTATTGTTGGTATTGGACCAAGCTACCCGCTCCTCCCAGTGCCCCACGAATAAATTCGCGAAGCTAGGGGCTGAGCAAGTGCCCATTGCCACGCCTGTTAGCTGTTTGTAGAGGTTAGTGCCAAAAAGGAAGATGTTGTTCATGAGGCTAAATCTTAAAAATTCCATCAACATTTTATTGTGTTCGTAATACTTCACTGGCCTACTCCCCAGAAACCAGGAAATAGCTTGTAGCCCTTCTTCATGCTCAATGCACGTGTACAGGCTTGCAATGTCGATGACCATCATAGTATACCCTTCTGACCAAGCCATCTTCTCAATACAGTTCAAAAAATGTTTCGTATCCTTCAGATAGGATTTCAAATTGACAACATAGGGAGAAAGAAAGGAGTCCACATATATAGACAAGTTTTCAGTCAAGCTGCCTTGAGAAGCTACAATGGGCCTCCCAGGTGGATTTACCGGATCCTTGTGTATCTTGGGTAGATAATAAAAGGTCGGAGTTACTGGATTTAGACATCTCAAGAATAAGTGTTCATCACCATTTAGCATGTTTCTATCATACCACTTTAGTATCATGTCGTGGTAGTCTTGAATGCTCTTGTTGTATGTTGATTCATTCACCTTTGTGTACGTGCTGGGATCATTCAATTGCCGCAGTGCTTCTTGTTCATATTGCGATTTAGTTAGCAGTACGATATTTCCTCCTTTATCCGAGGGTTTGCACACCAGGGACGAATCCTCACACAATTTTTTCAAAGACATCCGTTGCTTGTAGTTGAAGTTAGATTTGCCATAATCAGTTTTATGTCTGCTTCTGAGAATTTTTAAATCCTGAATCACAGCTTCAGAAAAAGTGTCTATCGCATCTGCTCCCATGATAGGCATAAAAGTGGAACTCGGTTTGAAGTTCGTTGCACCCCCTCTTTGCTGTACCTCCATCTGTGTCAACATCTGTGTGTCTCTTAAGTTGACAGTGTCATCTTCTTCAATCTCCCTCCTTAATTCTTCCAGGGATCGAATACCCACCAGATCTTTGCATAGCATCATGCTCTCTTCTGTTTCACCAGCAGCCGCTGGTTTGGGTAAGGGAGGTTTCAATTTAAAGTATTTGAACAGCTTAAGTTTGCGGGTGTATTTGAACAGATCTATTCGTGTCTGTGTGAACTCGAAGTTCTTTTCAGGGCAAAAAGTGAGTCCCAGTTTTAGGATATTTTTCTCCTCAGTAGTCAGGATTTTGGGAGTCAAGTTCACAATCGTAAGATTATCTTCGGTGCCTAGGTTTTCTTCTTGAAGGCACTCTTCATGCTCCTGGTTACGGGTGGCGAGCCTGCGGTTTTTGTGGCTCCAGCCCCCCCTCCTCGTCTTCCTCTTTGTGTTCTTCTTTCCGGGGGTTTGCCCCTTCCCCCTGGATACTGTTTCGTGCGCATAACTTGATACTCCTCCTGAAAACCCGAGGGCTCGGTTGCATCATCCTGACCATCCTCGCTTGATGCCTCTTCTCCAGTTAGAGATGATTCCGAGGTTTCAGGCACAGGGATACTCGCCCCAGATTGCTTTTTCTTTTTCATTCTCAATTCTTTGCGTGGTTGGTCATACTTCTTTGAGAAGGTAAGTACTCTTCCCATCCGATAGTCCTTTTCATCCCTCTCGAATTTCTCCTCCTTTCTCAGTTTGATTTTCTCTTCATATTTCTTTAATCTTTTTTTCATTGCTTCACGTTTTTCTTCCAGTTTGGGTTGATCTTGCTCTTTGGACAGGTCATGTTCTATATCTTTAATTTTGGCCAAGGCTTTCTCTCTATCAGACCAGGCAAAGCGTACCAATATCATAAGACTGCCCTTACATGACTGGGCAGTATACTCCGCCCATGCGTCCAATAGCTCTGGGTCAGGGTTCTCGTATGCGGGGATGGTATAGATCCTTAATCCTCTAGGCACACGATTGACATCTATGTAATTCTGAAGCGACGTTGCTTCCCACCATTTCCTGCATTCCCTTTCGTAGAGACGTTCTAACGCGGTTAATTTAGTATTTACATCAATTGCGTTTTTGTCTGTGGTCTCAGACGCTTCACCCTGCGCCCCCGTAGCCTTTTTCTTGTTTTTAAACATGCCTTCCTCAGCTTTGCGTCTCTCGGTTTCACAAAACATTTTCGCCACACGTGGTTACAGCCGTGACCACGCAATGTGTATCTATCTCGCCAGCGGTATTCCAACAATGCATATATGGGTTACAGGCGGTTCATTCTCTTACCCGGTATAATCCGGGGACGCGCTTCAATTGTTGCCTTCGGGAACCATCGTCCTGTAGATGGAGAAACCGCTCGTATATCCAAGCGTTGGGTCTGCGGTGCACACGGAATTTAAATAACAGCTCCACTCGCACCGGCCTGTCGCACTCCGAGGCGGGTGCCTGCCAGTCGGGGGTGCACCCGACGTCATGTCACTGACCATGTCATGAATGATGTAATATGTGACATCATCAGCAGTGGATTGCGGGTGCGCGATATATAGTTAGTGCAACTAACTATATATGGAATTTCAATGGTTTTGTGTGAGTAAAATAAGGTTTTGTAAATGCGAATTCCTAACTATATATGGTCTATAACCTATGGTTTTTTCAGTGAATTTTCAAGGTTTTGTAAATGCTAATTCCTAACTATATATGGTCTATAACCTATGGTTTTTTCAGTGAATTTTCAAGGTTTTGTAAATGCTAATTCCTAACTATATATGGTCTATAGCCTATGGTTTTTTCAGTGAATATATATATATACATACATATATACACATATATCATCTGTATATTTATATAAATACAAACATAAATGCATGCATACATATACTTATATGCATACAGATGCATGTTATTTACATGAAAGTTGAAAAAACACTAATAAAAGCAAAGCTAAAAAGCCACCTCATTACAAACAGAATGGCTTTAACTTAAACGAGGGCGAGATCTATTGCATTTTCAATGCTTGTTTACTTTGGTTCCATCAAGAAGGCATTCAGATGTGTCACACATTTGCCATAAATTCTGAATGTTAGCACTCTAGTTGCACATTAGATCACTGTAGTAAAGCTACTGCTCACCAGGGACGTCTGCTGCTGGTATTCAAAGTGCATGTTTCAGTCTGCATGTCAGAATTTTTTTAATGAAATAGAAGAGGATTTGAGAAGTCACTCAAAATGATCCCTAATTTTTCTTTCTGAAGCACTAATCATACTTTCTATGGCAAAATTAACCCCCTCATGTTGTTCCTTTTTAAATTGAGTGTTTTCAGACTTACCACTTCATTCCAATCAAGATGGCTTCTGGTGTGCCATACTTTTGTCATAAGTAAGACTGTTAGCGCTCTAGTTGTTCTTTAGAACACTCTGGGACATTCTGTCATTGGGCTACACTTGGGGTACATCTGGGTGATATTTGGGCTACATTTAGGCTCTTTTGTCTCTGGTGGCCATCTTGGGAGACTGTATGTCAGAATTTTTTAATGAAATTGAAGAGGGTTTGAGAAGTCACTCAAAATGTGCCCTAATTTTTCTTTCTGCAGCACTAATCATAATTCATATGGCAAAATATACCCCCTCATTTTGTTCCTTTTTAAATTAAATGTTTTAAGAGTTACCACTTTATTCCAATCAAGATGGCTTCAGGTGTACCATACCTTTGTAATAAGTAGGACTGTTAGCGCTCTAGTTGTTCTTTAGAACACTCTGGGACATTCTGTCATTGGGCTATACTTGGGCTACATCTGGGTGATATTTGGGCTACATTTGTGCTCTTTTGTCTCTGGTGGCCATTTTGGGAGACTGCATGTCAGAATGTTTTAATGAAATAGAAAAGGATTTGAGAAGTCACTCAAAATGTGCCCTAATTTTTCATTCTGCAGCACTAATCATACTTTCTATGGCAAAATATACCCCCTCATGTTGTTTCTTTTTAAATTAAATGTTTTAAGAGTTACCACTTTATTCCAATCAAGATGGCTTCAGGTGTGCCAAACCTTTGTAATAAGTAGGACTGTTAGCGCTCTAGTTGTTCTTTAGAACACTCTAGGAGGCTGCAGTAGAACACAAAGGAATCAACTGACAGTCTCTGTTCTTGTTGGATGTACATGTTTTACTGAGAATGTCAGACTTCATTTTCACATGACTGAGAAAGATAATGTGAATTTACAGAAAATATGCTTTCAGTTTAGCTTATAGATCCCCTTCCAAACCACTGTGGGAAAATCATGAGATATTAGTTTTCTTTCAAACAATATTCATCATATCACAGCAGAAGGTTTTTTCACATGGTAAACTCACCTTAGAACCCACCACAATTCCTAAAATGAGTATGGTACCATCAACAAATGATTTATAATGTAACTAAAGTCCTAAAACCCTCTATAAACTACAATGCTTTTAATGAGGTGCTATCATGTATATTGGTCCCAAGATGGCTGCCAACACTTCTTGGATGAAGTGCTGACAGCCAATCAGATCAGATGTGTGGTTAGGCTCCGCCCAGATATATATCTTTTTTTGAACCTATATTACTCAAAATCCACTGGAGCACATATATTGAGATCTAGCAAAGGCACATCGGGCTAACAGTCCCTACAATTTTGCCAAGTTTCGTGCAAATCCATTCAGCCGTTCGAGCTAAAAGTGAGGCCAACCGCCCTATGGAAATTAACATGGGAAAAACGCGTTTTGGGACCCCCTTTTTTCTCGGCCCCCCCTTGATGAAACCCCCCCCAAATTGTCAGGGGCTGCTCAGAAACAAAATGTTCAATTTTCCTGAAAATGTCAGCCGATTCCGTCCACAAACGCCAAAGTTATTAGACATAGAATTTTCAAAAATCCCATAGAGGAAAAATCCTAACTATATATACCTACTGGCGACCGCCAGTAGGTAATATATATATATATATATATATATATATATATATATATATATATATATATATATATATGTATATATTACCTACTGGCGGTCGCCAGTAGGTATATATAGTTAGGATTTTTTCTCTATGGAACTTTTGAAAATTCTATGTCTAATAACTTTGGCGTTTGTGGACGGAATCGGCTGAAATTTTCAGGAAAATGGCACATTTTGTTTCTGATCAGCCCCTGAAAATTCGGGGGGGTTTCGTCAAGGGGGGGCTGAGAAAAAAGGGGGGTACCAAAACGCATTTTTCCCATTCATTTTTCCATAGGGCGTTTGGCCTCACTTTTAGCTCGAACGGCTGAATGGATTTGCACGAAACTTGGCAAAATTGTAGGGACTGTTAGCCCGATGTGCCTTTGCTGGGTCTCAATGTTTGTGCTCCAGTGGATTTTGAGAAATTAACGTTTAAAAAAATTGATATATCTGTGACAGCGTCCTGGATAGCGCACCAGTTCGCGTACTTTTCGCGTAACGGAGCTTTGCGAAGCGAAGCTGATTGGCTCTCCGGTGTCTGTCAACATTCTAAACAGTCCGGAGCGGCCGCCATCTTGTCTCTCGGTAGGATCGAGAGACAAGAGGAGGCCAAAACGAAGGGGCAAATGAAGGAAAGGGGTCAAGGTAGACCTCTTCTGACCCCATAGGATTGATAAGGGGGATATTAAAGTGGCCAGTGGGGCAAAAAAAAAAAAATTTGCGATTTTTTGTCGTGGAGGTGCAAATCGGTACGTGAACCGGGCAGCTAACCGGCAGCGTAACGGGAGTCTGAGGAGAAGCTGATTGGCTGTCAACATTGTAAACAGTCTGGAGCGGCCGCCATCTTGTCTCTCGGTAGGATCGAGAGACAAGAGGTGGTGAAAAACAAAGGGGGAAATGAAGGAAAGGGGGCAAGGTAGACCCCTCCTGACCCCCTAGGATTGATAAGGGGGATATTAAAGTGGTCCGCGGGGTGCGCCCTGTTCGAGTACTGGAAAGCGGTCTGGGGAGCGTACTATAAGGAAACAAGAATGATTGACTTTTAACTTATTGTATGTTTATTGATTGTTCGTTTTGTTGTTTTTTTTGTTTATTTTTATTTACGTAGCTATATGTAGGTATCAATGTAGAGTCTATAATTTAATAAACGCCGTCTCCTTTGTAGATATCTTGCCTGTTGTTAAATAAGTTATTGTGGTACATGGAATTCATACCATAGTCTGTCTGGAAAGCCAAAACAACATGGAGGCAGGAGATGATAAAGAAATGTTTAATATACATTGGAGATAATATAGTGGGAGAAAGGAAGTAACTATGAATAAAGTTAGTATGTAATACTAAAAAGTTGCACAGTATATTTAAAGTCTGATTTCACGTTTTTATCAATTTGCTACTAGTTTTCAATATACATATAAAAATAAATAATGTGTGAAACAATTTTTGAATTAAGAAATTAAAATTTATTTTTCATTTTGTTTTTCAAAATTTAAAAGAAAATCTAAAAAATCGTGATCATTTTTTTCTTCATTTTTTAGTAGAAAATCTACTGCATCTACACATTGCACAAGTTCATTATTTATTGTGTCGTCGTAGAAATCCATGTCAACTTCTGTCTCAATTTTTTTTTCTGTTTCAGTTTTCATGTTGTTTTGTTGTTCTTCCATTTTCAATTCTGAAAAATGAATTTTTAAAAAATATATCAGTACAGAAAGGGCATTGTTGGGTTTCAGTACAGATAGGCAGTTTGGTTATTTAAACAGTGTTTTTTACTTTGGGCAGTGTATGGTTTCAAATTGGAAGTAGAAATATGAGAAAATTATCAAATAAACTCTTAGTCAATTCTGAATTATACTATAGAAGTCTAACTCTATCCTTATCTCAGGGCCTCGCACTCAGCCCACCAGCATGGGGCCACGCACTGGTGATGTGTCCTTTTGTTTTCTTGGAGATCTATCACAAAGAAAGGTGTCGCCTGCAATTAAGGTCCATTGGCGGGGTCCCTCCTTGGGCCTCTCATGGATGGTGTCAGGAGGTATAGGGGAGGGAGAAGGAGACGCTCCCTCAATTGCAAGGAGACCATTCACAGACACTGTGGGGGGCCCATTGTCCAGCATTTTGGCGCTCCCTCAGTTTTAAATTTTAGACCACAATCAATTCTCACACCTATGATGGTGTGAGAAATGCGTGTGGATTAAAAGTTAAAACTGTGGGGGCGTCAAAATGATGGACAATGGGGCCCCCACAGTGTCTGTGCATGTTCTCCTTGTAAGTGGCCAGTTATGTAATTTGGAGGGGGCCTTGCGCACGTTCCCTTTTAGCTCAGGGCCTCGCAAATCCTTGGGCTGGCCCTGCCATAACTAAAACAGAGAAGTCTATTTTATTCTATAAGTATTACAGAGTGAAAGAATAAAACTGTTTGAAAATGTTTTTCTAATTTGCTTTCAGTACAGAACATACTTCAGTTTTAAAAATAATATCTTACCTTTTAAATATAATTTGAAGTTATCAGTTGATTTTTTGTTGTTCTGCACTTCACGAAGTAGTAGTCAAAATGGCTGTGTTTCTCTCTCTTTGTTTATATATGTTCAGGTACATAACCAATCAAATGTCATGATATAATAGTAGAAATTGAAAGTAATATTTTAATTGGTTGTCATTTCGAACACTTCCGATATGTTTTGTGAAGTAATTTACCTCAGGGATTTTAGAGAGTTCTACATGCTAAATGGCTAAATGGTATTCCAACTAAATTTGTGAAAATGGTAGGAATTGGTATGTAGTATGAGCTACTGTTTAATTGGTGAAAGTGTCTCCAGTGGTTTTTCTGTAAATTACTTTCCCACCTTTTTTGAGCGAGTGCTTGTCAGTGCGTTTCCCGGTATGCGAACTTGCAGTGTTACGGGAGTCCTCCATTTTGTGTTTTGGTAGAATTGAGATACAAGATGGAGGGTAAATAATGTACAGAATGGGTAGATTGGGGTACTTTAGCCGTATGCTGTTTCCCTAAGTTTTCTGAGGGTGGCTGAGGAGGGTCATATATGTAGATAAAATAAAAAAGTTTTTTTTCGCGTGGTTAGCTGCAGGTACGCGAACTGGGTAGCGTACCGGGAAGCGAATATAGGTGAAATTAAGTGAAAAAAAAAGGTTCATTCGAAATTTTAAAAGAGTACACTAAGTTAAGGTAGCTCTGAAAAGAGCTTTTGGGTTTTGTGTATGTTCTAGAAAGTTATAAGTAGGAACCAATACACATTCTTAAATTTAGTATGAAAACTCTGTTCCCCTCATCTGAGAAATGCACGCCATCTCCTCTGTAGATATCTTGCATGTAGTAACGCAAGTTATTGTTGTAGATGCAGCCCATTCCATGGTCCCTCATGTAAGCTGAAACAGACTTATTTACATGCTTTCTCGTTTTCTCAATTTGTGGCCAAAATTGATTGGACCACCTCCATTTTTGTCTTTGGCATATATTAGAATATACCAAGGCAGTTTGAGGAAAAAGTGTCATCAATTGCTCAAAGGTGTCTTTTAAGAGCATTTCCAGACCTACCCCAGTCAAAGTGCCCAAATCGTTTCCTCCACAGTGCACTATTAAGAGGTCAGGGGTTGGCAAATGTAAAAACGTTTTCACCAATGGTATCAATTGGTGACATTTCAATCCTCTTCGACCAATCCATTTGATTTCCACATTTTGTAAATTGAGGTTGTGTAAATTTCTGTTATCAGCATACCTGTGAGCCCAGTGGATGTAGCTATGTCCAAGACTTTCATCATTTGAGAAAACAAAATGTTCTAAACCAATGAAAAGTGTTTGTTAAACGTCATATGATCAAGCGTTCCATCATTAGGAAACTAAAAGTAAAATCAACCAATGAAAAGTTTTATTAACTAGTCACATGACCTGTTATGCTTCCGTTCCGCGTTCCGCACCGCGCCTTGGATCGATTCCGAGGCTTTACGTTTCGCGCCTTTGTTCGCGTTCCAGAATGCTTCCGGGTGCGCTAACGCAGCACGTCATAAGGGGCATTACGTAGTAACGCGATATGTTGCGTTTACGGGACGCGTCACGATGTGCATTTCTAAGTCGGTATTTGCACTGAACGTTTACCGATTCGCGGACCGGCAACGAAACAAGAAAAAATAATTTAAACTATAATATAAATTGAATTAAAAAATTATATAAAAAAATATTTGTGAATTAGAATAAAAATATATGTTACAGCTACAGATATTTGCTATTAAAAAACCATTGAAATTCACTGAAAAAACCATAGGTTTTAGGCCATATATAGTTAGGGGTTAGCATTTACAAAACCTTAATTTACTCGCACAAAACCATAGAAATTCGCATATATAGTTAGATGCAATAACTATATATCGCGCACCCGCAATCCACTGCTGATGATGTCACATATTACATCATTAATGACATGGTCAGTGACATCACTGATGACATCACTGATGACATCTCAAATGACATCACTGATGACATCACTGATGACATCATCCAGTGTCATCATCCAGTTCTGTAAAGTTTAAATATGTTTTACATATTGAAGAATGAGTGGATGTATAAGTGTCTGGATGAAGGATTTAGTAGGTGCATGACTGACTGTATGAGTGAGTGAGTGATTAAATGTGTCTCACTGAGTGCATGCGTTAGTGACTAAACTGTCTTAATTTGTGCATCATTATGTCTGTTGTTCTGTAAACTGCTGCATGTGTTGATCAGTAGCTAAATGAGTAACTATATGGGTTATTGATTGATTGTCCAAGTATTTGTATGGGAGACTGTGTGTGTGTGTGGCTGGCTGGGAGATGTGTGACTCTGTGCAGATCAATGTGTTCTTGTATCAATGATTGTATAAGAGAATAAGTATGTGTTAGTATATGTTTGAAAATGTAAGGTACTCTATGTTTAACTGTATTGATTAGAAAATGGAAGTGTGATTGATTCTTTACAGGACTGACTAGGTGTGTGAGTAACTCCATGGATGAGTGGCAGAGTGTGAGTGTCTGTATAGGTGTATGAGTGCATATGATAGTGTTGTAAAGATGAGTGATTGTATGTATGAATGATTGTATGGGTGAATGAGTGAATGTGTGTGTAGACATAGGAATCAGTGAGTGCGTATGTAGTAACTAGTATTGGTGTGTCAATGGTTTAAAAAATTATATTCTGTATTTTACACTGGATGTAACAGAGGTTAAATTAAAGTGTGAGGAGATGCATTGTATTGTCACATGAATGATATCATCTGTGATGTGACCATTGATATCAAATGAGATGTCATCAGTGATGTCATTTGTGATGTCATCAGTGATGTCATTTGAGATGTCATCAGTGATGTCATTTGAGATGTCATCACTGATGTCATTTGAGATGTCATCAGTGATGTCATCAGTGATGTCATTTGAGATGTCATCAGTGATGTCATCAGTAATGTCACTGACCATGTCATTAATGATGTAATATGTGACATCATCAGCAGTGGATTGCGGGTGCGCGATATATAGTTATTGCATCTAACTATATATGCGAATTTCTATGGTTTTGTGCGAGTAAATTAAGGTTTTGTAAATGCTAACCCCTAACTATATATGGCCTAAAACCTATGGTTTTTTCAGTGAATATATATATATACTAGTTAGGACCTATTTTCCATAGGAAAACCACAACATTCTATTTGGAATAACTTTGGCGCTGGTGGACGAATCTTTGCGAATTTCTCGAAGAAAATGGCCTGCTCCGCTCCTTTCCTGAAAGTTTGGGGGTGATTCGTGGTTTCCACATGCATTATTCCATAGGGACCTTTAGCCAGGGCTACAGCCCGAACGGCTGAATGGAATTACACCAAATTTGGCAGAGAGGTAGAGTTTGGTTCGCAGATTGTGCTTTTTGTTAAATGGTGTAAATCCGTTCAGTAGTTCATGAGAAAATCAAAAGTAAAATCATAGTGATATCTAGAGACTAAGTACTGTACGTGTACGGAAATCCATACAATTACGAGCACGAGCTGCATGATGATTGAATGTCAACTGTCTGTCAACACTCCAAACCAGGAAGTGTTGGCAGACATCTTGTGCCTCGGTAGAACCAAGTCACAAGAAAACAGTAAAACTAAATGTTTTGGCTTTAACTATATGTATGCGGGGGGCTCATGGCCCCCCCGGAGCCCCGGGGATTTGCCAGTCCCTGGGGCCTCTTTTTATTTAAAAAAAACTGTGTGGGGGTGTTTCAAGCCCCCCACACACACCCCGGGGACCGCCATCTCCTCGGGCTCTAATATAGAAAATAGGGGGGACGGACCACCCAGCCACGGGAACTACCACCCCTCGGGGCTTTTGAATGTTGGGAGGGGGGGCGCACGGTCCCCTTCCTGGAGCCTTTGATGGCCCTGGGGACCACCACCTTTCAGGGTCGGCTTCTGCAGTGTCCCAGGGTGCCTACAGTGCCGCCTTCTGTAGTGCCCGGGGTGACGAAAAGCAATGCCGGCTTCCGAAGGACGTGGGGAGCTGGCTAGGACAGTGGGGGCTTTGTGGCTTGTAAAAAACTGTTATTTTCAGAAGTAACTTTACTGGTCAAAAAAAGAGCTATATTTCTATGATAGTATATAAAACTTTCTGGTTTTTTTCTGCGCCAGTTGTACTCTCTACGCATGCGCAGCCTCTTTTCCAAGCCCACGCTTCTTTATTTTTCTTCAAGTTCGCCAAGAAAACCTCTCCTCATTTCAGGTATTACATTTTCCGCTTTCTTCTGCCGGGTCGTGTGCCTCATCCGCTGCTATACTTTTGTAATATATTAATAATCATATTCTATCTATATTTATTTGAAACGTATTGCCGAGGCGCCAAACGTTAATTACATCCTCCGTCCTCAGCCATATTAGTGGTTTTCCTCCGTTATTTTCATTATACTTGCTACTTTCAATTTACCGCCCCCTATCTTCTTTGTTATCCATGAGATTTCCTGCCACAGACACCACTGTGTTTGTCCTTGGCCTCCGATCTTATCAGACTTGGTCAAACGCATACCTAAAAACTAATTTGAAGCACGTAAGGCACAGCCATTCCAACGCGTGACCGTCACCACAGAACCATTACCATGCTTATTCCTTTATCATGCCTGGTAAATGTATAGTAGTTGTAAAAGCATGCATGGTAAAGCCATATGCGTGTTAATGAATTTGTGGTAACGGTCACGCGTGGTTATGACCGCGTTGTAATGGCTGTTTCCCCCAGGACACTGCAGGAACCGGGTCTGGGCGTGGTGGACTCCAGGGCATCAGGCGGTGGGCCACGCAGCCTCCCTCACACAATATAGAAATCTCCAGGGGGGTGGTAGTTTTCGTGGTTTGAGGGGCGTCATTGAGGCCCACACAGTTAATTTTGTAGGGGGGTAGGTTTGCAAATGTTGCAAGAGGTTTGTAAATGGGGTACACATTGTTTTGTTTTACTTTGATTTCCTTTCTATGTTGTAGTCCATCCAGAGAAAATATAACTTATTGTACAGCCAGTACTTTTTAACCCTACTGTCAAACATCTTACTATAGTTCATCAAATTATAAATATTATTTTTGTTGTGGACCGTTCCCCCCAAAAAAAACAAGTATATCGTTTTTTTTATTAACTTTTATTAAAACAATAACTGTAAACGTAACTTAAAGATAACTTAATAAACAATTAGAAAAATAACTTTAAAAAAACTGTATTATAAACAAATTTTGATGTGGACTCCAAAAGACGTTGGGTAGGTAATCTGTAAAACAAAAAAGAAAAAAAGAGTTTAAAGTTATGTAGATGTGACTAAATAAGGTGAAGCATTACAGGTAAAGGTAACACTACTATTTTACGTGTGCAGTGTGCCTAGTGCATTTCACTTCTGTTATAGTCCCGCATTCAAGTGGTGTCTATATGGCAGTGCCTACTGCGTTACTGACACAAAAGGGACACAACAGGATTGTAAATACGCCAATTTATTTCTAATGCATTGCATTAGATGCATTGTATATCTAGGTCGCTGTGCTTACCTTCTATAAACACTGCGGCCACCGGAGTTTACAACTTCAATTCAACTCTGCTTCTACACGTCAAAGTAGTCTATAAGTTTAAAAGAGAAAGAGAAATGATGTCACAGAGAGTGAGAGAGAGAAAACAACATTAAAACTGTCTCGCAGACTCTGGAGTTGAGACTTTTTCTTGAAAAGTCAGACGCAGATTTACAAGCTCCTTGCGCCACTTTTTCCATGTTAAAAGTGACACAAAAGTGGCGCAATAAGCTTGTAGATCTGTTTCTCAGACTGTTGTAACCTATCTGTTGTCACTGCTCTGAGGTAATTATACATTGCTACACAGTCAAGCTGCTGCACACTACCCACTCTCTCCTTTCACAAATGTTTTGTTGTTGTTTCGGAAACAAAATTCTTTGTTCACCTAGTGCCATTGGCGTGATTGAAAGAGGGTGCTCTACGTGTCGGAGAAGCCTTCAGTGTAACCAAGAGAGTTCACCACTTCAACTCAGATAAGGTTTTATACAGCAGACTGGAGATAGCAGCATCCAAAACTTAAAAAAAGAAAGAGAAACGATGTTAGACAGTAAGAAAGAGAAAGAGAGAAAAAAGGACATTAAAACGTGGGAGAGACACATACGACGGGGGGGGGGGTGGGTGCCTGAAGCCAGAGAGGCAACCACAGTGAAAAATATGAGGGGGGGGCTAGAAAAAAAATTCGGGGGGAGCTTAACTTCAAGCAAAAATTAGAGTGGAGCTGCAGGGGCTGTAAGCGGGGGGGGGACATCAAAGCCTTATTAACAAGCAAAATGTCCTTAAAAGATATGTGAAGAACTTGGGTGCGACTGTGTGTGGGCCCAGGAAGCTATCTCATCCTAGCTGAAGTGCTGTTAGCCCAATGTGTGTTTTGCGCGCCTGCTGCATTCTACATATTTTCTCCTTTCACAGATAACTTGTCCTTCTTTCGGAAACAAGCTTCTTTGCTCACCTTGTGCCATTGCCATCGTCCTTGTTACATAACCCATCCTGAAGGTCTACATCTAAAAGATATTAAAAGGAAGATGTCATGATTGGTAATTGTTACTATATTAATTTGAAGTTAGATAACATTGCGCTTTTATACACGTTCCTTCCCACATTTCTACGAACTGTTTGTATTGGTAATATTCCGGACATTTCAGCGATTATAAAAACTTTCCTGCTACTGGGAAAAAATGTCATACATGTAAATTAATACACTATATAGAAGTGCGTTCGTCTGAAATACTAAGTCGCGTTTTTATATCTAGTCTGCTACAACCCTTTGACTCCTTCCGATGCGTACTCAAGCCTCACTGCTCACCTTTTCGTGGAAAAGAAACCTTCTTCATGATGTAGTTCCGATCTCCAACAAAGAAGTCTCATATATGGTACTGAGTCTTGATATCTCTATGGCTAACGACATACTCCTGCTCTCATCATCATCATTGCAGGTTCTTCACCCGCTCAGTGATTCGGGCACCACTAACTCAGTGACCAAAGAGGCCCGAGATGTAGTAGTAGGCCCTTTGTTCGGT